>NW_012116733.1:2483503-2490476 GCF_000951035.1 Colobus angolensis palliatus
AAGGAAGGAAGGAAGGAAGGAAGGAAGGAAGAGAAAGAAAGAAAGAAAGAACAAGAAAGAAAACATTTTCTAGTCAGATTCCTTCAAAAAACAGATGGGATACAAAGAAGGGTAATTGAAGAGTGTTTAGTTTGAAATATAATTTTTAATACATGTAAGCAGAATTAAGAAAAAATGACAAAAGATAGCATAGCTCCCAGCAGCTACCAACAGCAGCCATTAATAGCCCTAAGCTTAAGGTGCTAGTGAAGGAAGCAATTGTGCTTATGAAGAGGGAGCTATCGTATTTTTACAATAGTAGTACACCAGAAACATGGCTTTGTGCCCTTTGGGAAAAAAAAAAATCTGTTACTAGGCACCTGTGGGAATATAATAAGGAAGCCGAGAAATGAATATCTCACTCTGTCCTCTCCCATTCTGATGTTTTTACTGGTTCCTCTCATTGCCCAAAGTCAGCCTAGAAACTAAAGAATATGAAGAGTTGATCTGTTCAATACAGATGAACTTTCCTGAACACTGAGCAGAGTGAAAAGAGTAAATCCAACAAAGTACTTCAAATATGTAATAAATAATGCTAAGTAGTTTATATTTCTTTATTTTAATTATATCATTAATTTGTTGGCAAACATGATAAAGCAGTTATACAATTTATTTTCCTGCATCAGTGAGAATTCATGTTCTAAATCCCGAGTGTAATGCCACTATGTAAAACATAGAAGAAAAATAAACTTCAGAAATCATATAGTAAGCAATGTCATACTATAATGGTTGTATTAAAATATTCTTATCACAGATCCTCTCTTCTAGCTCATCTTTATGAATCCAAAAAATTCATAAACAACTTAGCCTAGTTTTTCCCTCTGAAATTTAAGTCTGCTGCTTTTTTTTTCTGCTTAACTGTTTTCTGGGTTACTTCAATATCAGTGCTACTCATTTTAGATTTCTGCTTCTGCCCAAGAGGGATCAACAGGGACAGATTTGTCCTCCCTTCTGAAGCTACAAATATAAAGATGATAAAGGCAATTTTACAAGTTTTCAAGACACTGAATGTTAGGTAGCAAAAAAGAGCTATCTCTGAGAGACAGAAAACGAATGAGTTGTATGATTTCTCTAGCTTACTGCCATGAGAATTTTTGGGCTACAAGGCATCCAGGCAGAGTCTGGTGGACCCACGCACTTGAGGAGATGGAGTTAAAATTCCAAGGAGATCAAGGCAGCTAGAATTCACAGGACAGGGTACCAGGAAGGAGAGACTACAAAGAGCACATGCTGGAGAGCTATACAGCATTCTTCTGAGGTACTTAACAGAGTACTAATAAGCGCAACCCCATGGGGAAAATATCTGAAACTATGGTAAAAGTCAACTGAAAGAATTAGAAGAAACACCACTAAGCATTCAATCATATCTTTGAATAGCATCATCATTCCCGTAGGACCTATTAGAAAAAAAATCATAGTTCATGGGACATTAGAGATTTTGCCTTAGTAGTGGGAAATAATTACTGTAGACTGAGCACTACTCTAGACCTGCCTAACAAATGATGAAGGTATCAGGCCTATAAGTATCCGAGTGTTTCTAAATAAATTAAGTGCACAGCAGAACAAATCTCAAAAATATTTTTAAGAATATAAAAGTATCTAGCATTTAACCAGGTAAAATTTAGAATGTTGGAAATATAATTAAAGTGTACTATAAATAAAGTGTACAATATGGAAAACATTTTCCATATTGAGGAAAATAATCAATCAACTGAAAGTGACCATGATATGACAGAGATCTTAATGTTGTGAAAAATTGTTAAAACAGTTTTTATAACTCTATTCCATATGTACAAAAAGTTAATCAGAAGCATGAAAGATATAAAAGTGACCCAAATGAGAGTTCAACCAGTAACAACTACAATGACTAAAATAAAAAATAACCTGAGTAGAATTAAGGGCATATTAGACAGAAAAAATGATCAGTTAACTTAAAGACATAGCTCAACTGGCTTCACTGGTGAATTATTCCAAACATTTAAGGAATAAATAATATACATTCTACACAAACTCTTCCAGAAAACTGAAAGGAGGAAATCTTTCCCACCTAACTCTGATACAAGCATTATCTGCTACTAAAACCAGGCAATTACATTAAAAGAAGAGAAATAAAAAATTCAATTATCTCATAAATCTTCATTCTAAACAAAAGTTGATGAATTCAATTATATGGTTTGTGTCTCCATCCAAATCTCATGTCGACTTATAATTCCCAATGTTGTAGGCGACACCTGGTAGGAGGTGATTGGATCATGGGGGAAATTTCCCCTTTGCTGTTCTTGTGATAGTGAGAGATCTCGTTGTTTAAAACTGTGTAACATCTCCATCTTCACTCTCTTCTGTCTTCTCTGGCCATATAAGATATTCCTCCTTCCTCTTCCCCTTCCACCATGATCGTAAGTTTCCTGAGGCTTCCCCAGTCATATTTCCTGTACAGCCTGTGGAACCATGAGCCAATTAAACCTCTTTTCTTCATAAATTATCCAGTCTCCGGGAGTTCTTTTTAGCAATAGGAGAACAGACTAACACACCCAAAATACATATGACATATAATATGACATGACCAAGTAGTGTTTATTCCAGGAATTCAGGATTGGTCTGACATGCAATTCATATTAATAGACCAAAAAATAGGATCATTCAAAAAGACACAGGAAAAGTATGTTACAAAATCCAGTATCCATTCTTGTTAAAAACTCTTGACAAGTTAGGAATAGAGGGAACTTCCTCAATCTTAAAGATAGCATCTACAAAAAACACATAGTTAATATGACACTTAATGGGTGAAAGGCTGAATTACTTTCCCCTAAGATCAGAACAAGTCGAAGATGTCTGCCCTCACCAATTCCATCCAACTTTTTCCTAAAGTTTCTAATCAGTGCAATGAAGAAAATAAAAAGACATTCAGGTTGTAAACGAGAAAGTAAAACTGTCTTTATTGAGAGAAAACTTCATTGTCTATACTGTGTTGGATAGATCTACAAAAGAAGCTACAAAGCTAGTAAGCCGCTTAAGCAAGATTACAGAATAAAAGATCAATTTATCAAAATCAGTTATACCGCTATGTGTTAGTGTAAACATTTGAAACTTAAAATTTGAAAACTAAGATTTATAGTAGTATAAAAATGAAATACTTACTTATAAATCTGACAAGATATGTGAAAAACTTGTCTACTGAAATTGCAAAATATTGAGGCAATAAATTTAAGAACTACATAAATAGAAAGACATACTTTGTCCCACAGGTCAGAAGGCTGCAGAAGACTGTGTATTGTTTGTTTATTTTATTTATTTATTTTTTTATTTGAGATGGAATCTCACTCTGTCATCCAGGCTGGAGTGCAGTGGCACAATCTCGACTCACTGCAACCTCAGCTTTCCAGGTCCAAGCGATTCTTCTGCCTCAGCCTCCTAAGTAGGTGGGATTAAAGGCACATGTCACCATGCTCAGCTCATTCTTTTGTACTTTTAGTAGAGTCGAGATTTCACCATTTTGGCCAGGCTGGTCTCAAACTCCTCACCTCAAGTGATCCGCCTGTCTTGGCCTCCCAAAGTGCTGGGATTACAGGCGTGAGCCTCTGTGCGCGGCCACAACTTGAGTTAAACAACGATTTCTCAAATAAAAATTCAACAACATGATCTGCTTATAAACTTATATAGTGGACTTCATCAAATCTTCTTCCCATCAAAAGATACTGTTAAGATAATAAGGCCTGGCGCGGTGGCTTAAGCCTGTAATCCCAGCACTTTGGGAGGCCGAGACGGGCGGATCACGAGGTCAGGAGATCGATACCATCCTGGCTAATACGGTAAAATCGAGACCATCCTGGCTAATACGGTGAAACCCCGTCTCTACTAAAAATACAAAAAAATTAGCCGGGCGAGGTGGCGGGTGCCTGTAGTCCCAGCTACTCGGGAGGCTGAGGCAGGAGAATGGCGTAAACCCGGGAGGTGGAGCTTGCAGTGAGCTGAGATCCGGCCACTGCACTCCAGCCTGGGCGACAGAGCGAGACTCCGTCTCAAAAAAAAAAAAAAAAAAAATATATATATATATATATATATATAATAAAAGGACAAGCCACCAACTGGGAAAACAATATTTGCAAAATATACATCTAATAATGAACTTGTTTCCTAAATCTATAAATAACTCTTAAATCTCACAAATAAGAAATAACACCTTTTTAAAAAATGGGCACAATATATGAACAGACAATTTACAAAAGAATATATACAGTTGACAAATAAATGTATGGAAATATGCTACATAACATTAGCCATTAAAGAAATCTGAGTTAAACCTACAACAGGATACTGCTGCACATATAATAATAGCTAAAATTAAAAAGACCAAGACATCAAGTGTTTGTGAAAATACAGAGTAACTGGAACTCTCACACAATTGGTGGGGAGTTAAGTTAATACACTACTTTGGATAACATTGTGTTACTTTCTTATAAAGTAATACCTACGCCTACCATATTATTTAGAGTTCACTCACTCCCAAATATTTATATATCTACACAAAAGAATTGGGGAAAAGGATTAAGCATGCGTGCTTACAAAGACTTATCAAATCTGGTACAGGAATGTTCATAGTAGCTATATCTGAATAGACAATATTTGGAAATAATATAAGTAAGAAAATGGATAAGTAAATTGTATTTTATAGATATAGTGGAATACTATTTAGAAATAAAACGTAAGACACAGTTGATACACAAAACACGGATAAATATCAAAGCAGTTATACTGTTTTAAATATATAGAATTTCACATTTTAAAAAGAGATCTTTGCCAGGCACCGTGGCTCACGCCTGTGATCCCAGCACTTTGGGAGGCCAAGGAACGTGGCTCACTTGAGTCAAGGAGTTTGAGATCATCCTGGGCAACATGGCAAAACCTCATCTCTACAAAATATGAAACAAGAAAAATTAGCTTGGTGTGGTGGCGTGTGTCACAGCTACTCTGGAGGTTGAGGTGGTAGATCACTTAAGCCCAAAAGGATGAGACTGCAGTAAACCGTGATCTTGCCACTGCACTCCAGCCTAGGCAGCAAAGGGAGATCCTGTGTCAAAAAGAAGGAGAAGAAGAAGAAGGAGAAGAAGGAGAAGGATGAGAAGGAGGAGAAGGAGGAGAAGACGAAGACAAAAAGAAGTAGAAGAGGAAGAAGAAGAAGAAGGAGAAGAAGAAGCAGAAGAAGCGGAAGCGGAAGAAGAAGAAGGAGGAGGAGGAGAAGGAGGAGGAGGAGGAGGAAGAGGAAGAAGAAGAAGAAGAAGAAGAGAGATCTAGTAAATGCAAAAAAACAGATCAATGATTGTCTGGAGATGGTTAGAAGGGAGGCGTTATAAAGGATGAACAGAAATTTTTGAGGTGATGAATATGTTTCTGGTTTTTACTGCAGTGATGGTTTCATTTATAAAAATGAAATAAATTGTATACTTTGAATATGTGCATTTTGTGATATGTCAGTCATACCTGATATATACAAAAAACCTTCCATATCAATTTTTTTCACTTCTTTTACCTTCTTTTCTCATTTTATGACATATTCATTCCCTTTTGTATTCTAAGTTTTCAGTCTTTCTCTTGATCTGAGATTTGCATCTCATAAAATAAGAATGGATAGACACAAAATTTTAATTAAGTGGTCATACATAGAGAAGGGCTAAAAAATACAATAAGAAAAGCTCTCAATTATCATATTTAACAATATCGTATTACAATCATTAGTCTTTCTTTCCCTCTTGTCCAGTAAACTGTGTGATCTCTGAGTGCCTTATTAATCGTTTTTTGGTGTAATTCTGACACACAATCATCCTTTAATATGCTATTTTAAATGGATGAATGAATGATGTCTTGCCTTAAGAATATAAGACAAGACATAAATCTGAGGGCTATAAAAACCCTTTCACATCACATAGAAACAATCAGGCAAAGAATTGCACCCTAGGTTGGAAAGGGTGCAAAGCAGTATTGGTCACAATTAGTGCAACAACAAAAATCCAAGAGAGATAAAGGAATAAGGTACACTTGAGGTGGATGGTAATCATTTGACAATTTTCACTACATAGCCATCCATCTCCTGCCCTTTCTACTCACCTGCCACTCCTCTCTCTTTTGTACAGTCAATTGAGTGTTTTTATTCTTTAGTTAAAGGGTTTCCTGTTGCTCCTTTGTGCTCCGCCTGGCTTCTGCCATTTCTATTTCTCCTTCGCCTGGCTACCTCGGGAAGGTGGCTTTCATACCTAAACGATGGGGTAAACACCAGTGTGAGAGACCACCGATTCCTATTCAGAAAAATGCTATTGAGATTGTAGCTGGTTTCTTGAAGATTTCACTGAACTGTAGCTCCTTCTTCCTTTATTTTGCACAGAGAGGATTTTTCCCCCTTAAGATGCTAGCCCGTCTGTTAAAACCGTTTTCTCTTAAGCTGTACCTCTGCATGGCTTCCATTATAAGCTTGGCTAAAGAATTCTTAATGAATTCCCCTTTATCAGCAAGACTCAGCTCTTGTGAGGAGGATTTGCTACTTTTAATTCTATATGGAACACCAATGGGTCACCAAATTGTTCTGTGCTATTACTGACAAGATTTGTTGCCATCATTTAATTACATGAAATTTTCAATTTTCAAGAGACTTCTTTAAGTTATGTGATTGTACACATTAGACAGAAGGGATATGGAAAAAAATGTTTCCAAGGTCCTGAATAGGACTTGGGAAGGCAATTATTTAAAGAAGGGCTGAGTCATGGGATAGCAAGGGCCATGTAACACATGACTTCAGAGTAAGAAAACTTATGGAAGCCAACTACTTCTCAGAATCGGTGGATATAAACATATATCAAAGCAGTCATATAATTATAATTATCAAGACATTTGGGGGGCGGAGCAAGATGGCCGAATAGGAACAGCTGCAGTCTCCAACTCCCAG
>NW_012116733.1:2496146-2553266 GCF_000951035.1 Colobus angolensis palliatus
GTGCAGCACACCAACATTACACAAGTATACATATGTAACAAACCTGCACGTTATGCACATGTACCCTAGAACTTAAAGTATAATAATAAAAAAAAAAAAAAAGACATTTGGAGAGGTTGCAGTTTGAAGACAGACTATTTAGATTTCTAGTTGAGGGAAGGCTCAGAGGAGATACAGTTTGCTACAGCGATCTTCCCTTCCTCTGAATGTTACTCCAATTGTTGCCTGAATAAATAACATACTAATTCATCATATAGTGTGTTCTCTAGTAGTCTTGAAGTGTACCCAAAATAAGTCTTTATACTTATCCCACATTTCCCCAAATTATGTGATTCTCAGGGGCAAAGCCCATGTGTGCTTGGTTTACAATGGGAGGTGGCACAGTCTCTTGCTTATAGTTTGTGTTCAATAAATATGTTAATTTTTGATTTGACTACAATTTTTTAAACTGAATGTTGCTTGTATGGTAAATTATATAAGAGAATCAAAGCAAATATTATAAAATCTTGACAAACATAAGACGCATACAAACAAGTACTACTTAAAGGTCCGTTGTAGAAGCAGCATGAATCGTACTACTAGGTAGATGTTGAAAGGTTTGGGAGGTAGAAAGGAAAAATTAAACATTAATGGTTGAAAATGTAAGCTTGCATATTTAGGAGACGTGTCTAACTTTTGAAATTACAAGAATGAAACAGGAACCATAGCAACAAAAATCCACTAGCTGTACTTATTTTCTCAGCTAGCATGAGAATTTGCTTCTTTTGCTTTTGATTTTTAGGTATTCTTGTGATCTTGATGGACTGTGATCTTGAGGCACTTAACTGATATCATTAGTATTCATCTTCTTTGGCTGCTATAAAAAAAATCACAGAGTCGGTAGCTTATGACAACAGAAATCTATTTCCTCACTGTTCTAGAAGACAGACCCCTGAAATCAGTATCACTGGTCCAAAATAATGGCATCAACAGTGCCACGCTTCCTCTGTAGGTTCTAGAAGAAAATCCTTTCTTTTCTTCCTCTGACTTTAGGTGGACGCTGACATTCCATGACTTTTGCCTACATAATCCCAAAGATTCCTCTGTGGTCATGTGGCCTGATCTTTTTCTGTTTGTCAAGTCTCCCTGTACGTTTCTCTTACATATACACTAGTGATTACATTTAGTGCACACCATATAACTCAGTATGATCTCTTGATCTCAAGGTCTCCTACTTAACACTCACGCATAGATTCTTTCTGCAAATCACATAGCATTTTTAGGTTCCAGAGATTGGGACCTGGTAACATTGGAGTTAATTATCAGCCTGCGGTAATAGCTATTATTGCTATTGCTATTATTACATATAGCATAATGGGCTAGAATTTTGATTTTGTAATTGGACAGAACTGAGCTGATATCCATGTATGAGCTAAAACATATTGAAAAAATAAACCTCTCTGTGGTTCAGTTTCCCAACTGTTAAGCGAGTAGATGTATGAGTAGTTTCTCACACTATTGTTATAGTGATGAAATACGTTAGTGTATATTTAACATTTTAGCAGTTTGTACTTTTGTAAAACATAAATTCACCATAAATTATAGGTATCATTATTTTTACTAAATTAATAAAATCACTAATTTATTCAAAGCAAAATGTCAGTTAATCTAAAGGCTATAAAATTTCATAAAGCTTTAGCTGCTGTTTTCAGAAGTTTATAATTGCTGAGATAAAATTCAAATGCATAAAAAAACCCAGAGAATTAGAAAATGCATACTGGAAATCATAAATGCTAGAGCTGGGCAAAATAACCATTAATCAAGGTCATGGACAAAGTTTTTCTTTTTTCCAATTTTTAAAATTGTGATAAAAGACATTTTATATGAAATTTATCATTTTGATTACTTTTAAGTGTACAGTCCAGCATTATTCATAATATTGAAAAATCATCACCATCATTTTTCATCTTATAAAACTGAAGCTCTATACCCATTTAACTCCTCATTCCCCCACTCCCTAGCCACAGACAACAGCCATTCTATTTTTGTATTTACGATTTCAATACCTTAAGTATCTCGTGTAAGTGGAATCATACAAACTTTGTCTCTTTGTGATTGGCTTATTTCTCTTAGCATAATATTCTACAGGCGCATCCGTGGTGACCATATTTCAAAATATCCTTCCGTTTTAAGGATGAGTAATACTCCATAGTATGTATATATACCACATTTGGATTATCCATTCATTCATTGATGAATGTGTGGGTTACTTCAAAATTTTAGCTATTATTAATAATGCTGCTATAAACCATGGGCATACAAGCATCTTTTTGAAACCTTGCCTTCAACTATTGTGGATATGTACTCAGACGTGGAATTTCTGAATCATATACTAATTCTGTTTCTAAGTTTTTGAGGATTCACCATACTGCTTTCCACAGTGGCTGCACGATTTTACATTCTCAGTAACAGTGTACAAAGGTTCCAGTTTCTTCACATCCTTGCTAACATTTGTTACTTTCAGTTTTTGATAGTAACCACCCTAATAGGTGTGAGGTAAAATCTCATTATGGTTTTGATTCTCTAATAATTAGTGACAATGAGTATCATGTCATGTGCTTATTAGTCATTTATAGATCTTTTTTGGAGAGATGTCTATTCAAGTCCTTTGCTTATGTTGAATCATTATTGTTTTTTGCTGTAGAGTTTTAGAAGTTTTCTATATAATCTGGATGTTAATTCCCCACCAGATAAATTATTTGTAAATATTTTTTCCCACTTACAAATATTTTCTCCCATGCCTTGCCGTTTTACTCTGTTCATATTCTTTTCATGTACATTTTTATTAATAAATTTATTAAATCTAATTTATTTTTTCCTTTTGTTGCCTGTGCCTTTAGTATCAATTCCAAGAAATTATTGCCAAATCTACCATCATTAAGATTTTGTCCTTTGTTTTCTTCTAGGAGTTTTATAGTTTTAGATTTTACATTTTATGTATTTGATCTATTTGACTTTGTTTTTGTATATGGTATTAAATAAGGATTCAGCTTCATTCTTTTAAATGTAGATATTCAGTTTTCTCAGCAATATTTATTGAGCAGACTGTCTTTTCCCCCATTAAATCACGTTGGCACCCATGTTAAAAAACAACTGACTGTATATTCAAGGAGGTGTTTCTGAGCTCTCTATTCCATTTCATTTGTCTACATGTCTATCTTTATGCCACTACCACACTGTTTTGATTACTGTAGTTTTGTAGTAAATTTTGAAAAGATGAAATGTGATTCCCTTATCTGTGTTCTTACTTTCAAAATTATTTTTTTGCTATTCAGAATCCCTTGGGATTCCATATGAATTTTAGAATAGATTTTCCTACATCAGTAAAAAATGTCATTGGAATTTTGAGAGGAATTTCACTGAATTTTCGATTACTTTAAGTAGCATTGTTATCTTAACAATATTATTTTATTTATTATTTTATTAATTATTAATTTATTATTATTTTAGATGCTGTTGTAAATAAAATTATTTTCAAAATTCCCTGTACAGATTGTTTACTCTTAAAGTATAGAAATGCAACTGATTTTTTGCGTGTTGACCATGTATCCTGCTACTTTGCTTAATTTGTTAGTTTTACAGTTTGTGTGTATGTGTGTAACCTTTACATACAAGAGTTTTCTTTTTTTCATTATTATACTTTAAGTTCTAGGGTACATGTGCATAATGTGCAGGTTTGTTACGTAGGTATACATGTGCCATGTTAGTTTGCTGCACCCATTAACTCATCCATTACTTTGGGTATTTCTCCTAATGCTATCCCTCCCCCAGGCCCCCATCCTATGACAGACCCTGGTGTGTGATGTTCCCCTCCCTGTGTCCAAGTGTTCTCATTGTTCAGTTCCCAACTACGAGTGAGAACATGCAGTGTTTGGTTTTCTGTCCTTGCGATAGTTTGTTCAGAACGATGGTTTCCACGTTCATTCATGTCCCTGCAAAGGACATGATCTCATCCTTCTTTATGGCTGCATAGTATTCCATGGTGTATATGTGCCACATTTTCTTAATCCAGTCTATCATTGATAGACATTAGAGTTGGTTTCAAATTTTTACATACAAGAGTTTTCTACATACAAAATCTTATCACCTGTGAACAGAGATAATTTTACACTTTTCTTTCCAATTTACAGATCCTTAGTTTCTTTTTTACTTGCCTAATTTCTAGCCTGATTGATCTAGTACTTCCATTACTATATTAAATAGAATTGGCAAAAATTAGCATTCTTTTTTTTTGTTTCATATCTTAGGGGAAAATTTCAGTCTTTCACCATTGGGTGTGATGCTAACTGTGAGTTTTTAGTATATGACCTTTATTACGTAGAGCTAATTTCCTTTTATTCCTAGTTTTTGAGCATTTTTAATCGTGAAAGAATGTTGAATTTTGTCAAATGCTTTTGCTGCAGCAATGGAAATAAACATTAATATAGTTTGGATATTTGTCCCCAGCCAAATACTATGTAGAAATGCAATGCCCAGTGTTAGAGGTAGGGCCTGGTGGGAGGTGTTTGGACCAATGGGGCAGATTCCTCTTGAAAGGCTTGTGCCATTCCCTTGGTGATAAGCAAGGTCTCACTCTGAGTTCACTTAAGATCTGGTCATTTAAATGTGTGTGGCACCTTCCCTGCCAACTCTCTTTCTCACTTACTCTTGCTTTCAATATGTGATGTGCCTGTTTCCCTTTCACCTTTCACCTTGATTGAAAGCTCTCTATAAGGCCTCCCTAGAAGCAAAGCAGATGCCAGAACTATGCTTCCTGAAATCCTGTGGAACTGTGAGCCAATTAAACCCGTATTTTTTGTTTTTTATAAATTACCCAATCTCAGGTAGCTCTTTATAGCAATGCAAGAATGGCCTAATACAAAAATGTTTTGTTTTCTTTTTCCTTTCATTCTGTTGGTGTAATATATTACATTAATTTTCCTATGTTGAACCATCCTTGCCTTGTAGGAATAAATCTCAGTTGGTCTGGTGTATAATCTTGTTAATATTCTTATAAATTTAGTTTTCTAGTATTTTGTTGAGGATGTTTTTCATCAGTGTTCATAAGGGGTTTGTAGTTTTCTTTTGGTGATTTTGTTTGGCTTTAGTATCAGGACAGTGCTGATTCATAGGATACATTAGGAAGTATGCTTTCCTCTTGAGTTTTCTGAAAATGTTTGGGAAGGATTGGTGTTAGAATTAATCAGAGAAGTCATCAAGTCTAGAATTTTTCTTTGTCAGAAGATTTTGGATTACTGATTCAATCTTCTTACTAGTTACAGGTCTATTCTATCTTCTAGTTTATGATGATTTTTTCATGATTTTTTCTTGGTAGATTTTGTGTTTTTAGGAATGCATTTATTTTATATGTTTTCTATTTTTTTGGTGTACAATAGTTGATAGTATTCTCCTATAATACTTTCTATTTCTACAGATTGGTAGTGTCTATACTTTCATTTCTGACTTCAGTAATTTATTTTTTTGTCTTAATTCATCTAGCTGAAGGTTCGCCAATTTTGAGGATCTTATCCAAGAACTATCTTTTGATTTCGTTGATTTTATTTACTGTTTTGACATTATATATTTTGTTTATCTCTGCTCTAATCTTTGTTATATTCTTCTTTCTGCTAGCTTTGGCTTATTCTTCTTTTTCTAGTTCCTTAAGTTGTAATGTCAGATTGTTGATTTGAATTTGCTTCAACAAAAATGTTTACATCCTTAAATTCTTTCCTTAGCCTTGCTTTCACTGCGTCCCATAACTTCGAAATTTTTGTATTTTTGTTTCATTTATCTTCAAGTATTTTTATGTTTTCATTGTGATTTCTTTCTTGTTCCATTGGTTTCTGATGACCATGTTATTTAATTTATGCAAATTTGTGAATTTTTGCTTTTTATTTCTGTTATTGATTTCTAATTTCATCCTGTTTTTGTCAGAGAAGATACTCTGTATGTTATCTGTCTTTCTAAATCTATTGATACTCAATTTGCTGCCCCACATATGGTCTATCCTGGAAATGTCCCATGTATACTTCAAGAGGTACATGCTGTTTTTGGTGACCAGATTTTTCTGTATATCTCTGTTATATCTGGTTGGCTTATTGAGTTGTTTAAGTACTTTCTTGTTTTACTTATCTTCTGCCTTTTTTTTTTTCCATCCATTATTGAGAGTGGGGTATTGAAATTTCCAACTAATATTGTAGAACTATCAATTTCTTCCTTGAGTTCTGGAATTTTTGCTTGATGTATGTTGAGGGTCTTTAATAGGTGCATGAATTTCTTTTTTTTCTTGAGTCTCACTCTGTCACCTAGGCTGGAGTTCAGTGGCACAATCCTAGGTCACTGTGACCTCCACCTCCCTGGCTCAAGTGATTCTTCTCTCTCAGCCTCCCGAGTAGCTGGGACGACAGGCACGTGCCACCACACCCAGCTAATTTTTATATTTTTAGTAGAGACAGGGTTTCACCACATTGGCCAGGTTGGTCTCAAACTCCTGACCTCATGATCTGCCTGCCTCGGCCTCCCAAAGTTCTGGGATTCAGGCGTGAGCCACCGCGTCTGGCCATGATATATATATATATATATATTTTTTTTACATATTTCTACTATATGGAAGCTTTTATTAACTAGAATGTCCTCTTTTATGTCTTGTAAACATTTTTTTATTTAAATTCTACTGTATCTGATATAGCCACCCTTGCTCTCTTTTGGTTACTATCTAGGTGGAACATATATTTTTTCCTATTATTTCACTTTCAATCTATTTGTGTTTTTAGATCTAAAGTGAGTCTCTTCTACACAGAATACAATGGAATAATATTTTAAATCCAATCTTTCAATTGCTATTGTTTTACTGAAGAATGTAAACATTAACATTTGAAGTAACTAATGAGAGAGTTACTCTCATTAAAATAACTTCTCACTTTGCTCTTTGTTTTCTATTTGCTCTTTGTTTCCTACATGTTTTACAGCTTCTTTGTCCTTTATTTTCTATATTATTGTCTTTCATGTTTGGTTGACTTTTTATTTTATTTATTTATTTATTTATTTATTTATTTTTTTGAGGCGGAGTCTCGCTCTGTCGCCCGGACTGGAGTGCAGTGGCCGGATCTCAGCTCACTGCAAGCTCCGCCTCCCGGGTTCACACCATTCTCCTGCCTCAGCCTCCCGAGTAGCTGGGACTACAGGCGCCCGCCACCGCGCCCGGCTAGTTTTTGTATTTTTTTTTTTTTTTAGTAGAGACAGGGTTTCACCGTGTTAGTCAGGATGGTCTCGATCTCCTGACCTCGTGATCCGCCCGTCTCGGCCTCCCAAAGTGCTGGGATTACAGGCTTGAGCCACCGCGCCCGGCCTGGTTGACTTTTTAATAGTGAAATGTTTAAATTTATTTCTCACCTTCTTGTGTGTATTCTATAGCTATTTTTTCGTGTGTGGTTACTATGAGATTATAGTTACCATCCTAAAATTATATTAATTTGGATTTATGCTAAGTTAACTTCGATAACAGAGAAAATCTGTCCTCCTTTACACCTCCATCTATACCTTTTCCTGTTGTTAATGTCATAAAATCACATCTTTATAAGTGTGTGCCCCCAAAAATGAAGTAATAATTCTTTCACATACTTTAGTCAATTAAATTATGTAGAAAATAGAATGTAGCTAGAAACAAAACATATACTAATACTATGTTTTATAATTATCTACCTGTTTACCTTTTTATGGTTTTTATTTCTTCATGCAGCTTCAAGTTACTGTCTGGTGTCCTTTCATTTCTCCTTCCAGAAGTTCTCGAGTAGGACAAGTCTAGTAGTAACAAAATTTTTCAGCTTTTCTTTGTCTGGGAATGTCTTGGTTGGAAGATTCTTGGTTGGCAGGATTTTAGCCATCTTTTAACACTTCGAATATATAGGTTATTTTCCATATTCATGGGTTATACATCTATAGATTCAATCAACCCTCTATAAAGAATATTTTTTAATTCCAGCTGTACTGAACAAGTGCAGACATTTTTTCTTGTCATTATTTCCAAAATAACGCAGAATAACAATTATTTCCAAAGGATTTACATAATATTTGGTATTTTGAAAAATCTAACGATGATTTAAAATGCAAGGGAGGATGTGCATTTGTTATATGCAAATACAATACCATTTTATATCAGAGACTTAAGCATCCACAGGTTGTGGTATCCATGGGAGGTCCTGGAACCAATTTCCCATGGGTAGCAAGTGACAACTGTATTGGTCCATTGCATTCTGACCTCCAAAATTTTTAATAAGAAATCTGATAATTTTATAGAGAATCCCATGTTTGTAATGAGCCACTACTCTCTTGCTTCTTATAAGATTTTATATTTGTCTTTCTCTTTCAAAAGTTTGATTACAATATGGATATCTTTGAGTTTATCTTACTTGAAATTTATTGTGCTTCTTGGATATATACGTTCATGCCTTGCATTAAAATTGGGAAGCTTTCAGCCATGTTTTTCTTCAAATATTCTCCCTCTCACTTTTCTCTTGCTCTTCTTCTTTTAGCACTTCCATCATGTGTAAATTGGTCTACTTGATAGTATTCCACAAGTCCCTTAGACATTGTTCACTTTCATTTAAGATTTTTTCTGCTCCTCAAATTCTTTAATTTTCATTTCCCTATCTTTAAGGTGCAAATTCTTTCATCTGCCTGCTCAAATCTGCCTTTGAATTTGCCTAGGAAATTCTTCATTATAATTATTGAACTTTTCAGCTCCAGAGTTGTTTTTATTTTGTTTTGTTTTCTATCTCTTTATGAACATTTCTGTTTTTTGCTTACATAATTTTCTTGACTTTCTCTATATATTCCTTTAATTGTTAAGCATCTTTATGACAGTTTATTAAAAGTCTTTGTCTAATAGATCCACCATGAGTTTTCTTTTGTTATTGTTATTGTTTTTTTTAAGTGTTGTAGGCTGTCTCTGTGCCAAGCATAAGCATAAGATAAAAACTTGCAATCTTTTTAGATCTTTTCTGAGCCTACACGTTTCCCAGGGTGTACTCACTCATTTTCTAATTTTTCCTGTACAATAAGTTGCTTTTGAATATAGTAGTCATTAATGTCTGACTCCCAAAAGGAGAAAATGAGAAAAATGAAGAGCTTGGGGAAAGGATGACAGTCCTTTAAATCCCCTGGAAGTCACATCAGAGAGAGGGGGAAGGACTTGCAACAGTGAGGGGAGGTGCAATAATAATGCCGACCTGCTTCTTCTTTTGAAACTTGGTGATCATAATCAGCAGTCATCGATCAGAACACAGATTCCTGATATTTGAAGAACAGAGTCCATCTTTCCCACCTTGGACCCTGCAATTTGAGTGTAAGTTGCTGCAGAAACAAGTGCACAGGTGCATGCCACAGCTGCCCACTACAGAGCTGAGCTGAAGGATAGGCAGCTGCCTCTGTTTATAGCTGAAATTGACTGGAATTTTCTGCAATTTATTGTCCAAATCTTCCCCTGGAATTCTTGAACTTTCAGTAGCCTCCACAGTTCCAAAATAGTTACATCAGACATAATATGCCAGTGTAATTGTTTTCTGCGTAGGTAGAGAGATTTCTATTCCATCAGGCAGATGGTAGAAAAATCCACCATCTTTCAAGAACCCTCTTGACATGACAGGTTTTTATACAAAAGTTTTAGTCAACATGTCTTTCTTTACATGTCAACATGTCTTTCTTTACATGGTGGCAACAAGGAGAAGTGCTGAGCAAAAGGGGTAAAGCCCCTTATTAAAACCATCAGATCTCATGAGAATTCACTTACTATCATGAGACCATCATGAGGGTAACTGCCCCCATGATTAAATTACCTCCCATCAGGTTCCTCCCATGACAGGTGGGGATTATAAAAACTATAATTCAAAATGAGATTTGAGTGGGGACACAGCCAAACCATATCACTGGTCGTTGCCAGCAATCTTTAATGTGTCTCGGCTGTGGAAACATTATTACAATATCTTCCCATGTTGAACTTCTCTGTATGTCTCTTCCATATCTTCAAACTTCTCTCTCCTTATAAGGAAACCAGTTATTGGATTTAGGGCCCATACTAATCCAGTATGATCTCACTTGAAGTTGAATACAGCTGCAAATACCTTATTTCCAAACAATGCCTCATTTGGAGTTAACAGGTGTTAGGACTTCAACATATTTTTGGGGGGAACTCAATTCAACCCACAATAGCAGGTACTCATTTACTGAGCACTAATTAGAAAGAAATTATTCTTGTGGTGAAATGGTTTAGTAGTCTATTATAGGATTCCTCATAAAAGCAGTGAAACTAGAGTGAGAAATAGATAAATTCACTATCATAGTAAATTTAAACACACTTCTCCTAGTTATTAATTAATCAAGCAGGAAAAACAAGTGTATCATCTACATTTAAATATCATGCTGAGCAAGGTCAGTATACTGAACATTTATAGAACACATACTTTTCAAGCACATGTGGGATATTCGCAAAATTAGAGATTAACAAATGGCAAGCAAATAGTTTCATATAGAAGACAATTTTGACCAGGATAGATGTGGAGAAATAGGAACACTTTTACACTGTTGGTGGGATTGTAAACTAGTTCAACCATTATGGAAAACAGTATGGCGATTCCTCAAGGATCTAGAACTAGATGTACCATATGACCCAGCCATCCCACTACTGGGTATATACCCAAAGGATTATAAATTATTCTACTACAAAGACACATGCACACGTATGTTTATTGCGGCACTATTCACAATAGCAAAGACTTGGAATCAACCCAAATGTCCATCTGTGACAGTCTGGATTAAGAAAATGTGGCACATATACACCATGGAATACTATGCAGCCATAAAAAAGGATGAGTTTGCATCCTTTGTAGGGACATGGATGCAGCTGGAAACCATCATTCTTAGCAAACTATCTCAAGAAGAGAAAACCAAACACCGCATGTTCTCACTCATAGGTGGGAACTGAACAATGAGATCACTTGGACTTGGGAAGGGGAACATCACACACTGGGGCTTATCATGGGGAGGGGGGAGGGGGGAGGGATTGCATTGGGGAGTTATACCTGATATAAATGATGAATTGATGGGTGCTGATGAGTTGATGGGTGCAACACACCAACATGGCACAAGTATACATATGTAACAAACCTGCACGTTATGCACATGTACCCTAGAACCTAAAGTATAATAAAAAAAAAATAAACAAAATCAGAGAAACCCAAATAAACTGACGTTAAATAGAAAAAAAAAAAGTAATCTCAAAAGATAACTTAAAAAAACTGAATATCTGAAAAATTTAAAACAGATTTCTAAGTAATTTATGTTTCATAGAAGATACCATAAGGAAAATTAGAAAAAAATTAGAATTGACCATTAATAAAACACAACATTTCAAAAACTTGCTAAATGGAACCAATGTTTTGCATAGAGAAACACTTATAGTCTTAAAATAATAATTAAAATAAATAAAATATAAAATTTAGTAAAGTAAACAGGAAAAAAGATGATATAGTACATGCAACCAAAAAAAAAAAAAAAAAAAAAAACACACACACACACACATGTATATATTTAGAAAGGGCTCTCTGATATCACACTGGGCTTCAGAAAAAAAAAAAAAAAAAAAACCCAGAGAGAAGGAAAGAAATAAGAAACAGAAAAATAATGGAGCAGCAAAGTTAAAAGTCAGTTTTTGAAAAGACTGAAAAGATGAACAAAATGTTGGCAAAATAGTTGAAGAAAAAAGGCACAACTAATTTTAAGAATAGAAAAGCGAGATAATGACAGATATAGCAGATAGTAAAAGCATAACAAAAATACATATGTATTAGTGACACTACATTTGAAAACTTAGACAAAATGAACAAAATCCTAAACAATTATACCTTACCAACACTGATTCAAGAAGAAATAAGAAACTTCAATAATTCTACATTTGTAGAATAAACTAATAATTTTAAATTTTCCCATTGGGCCCAGGTGGTTTTATAGGAAAATGTTACCAAATATTCAAATCATAGATAATTCCAGTCTTATGCAATCTTTTCCAGATAAAACGAAATAGAGAAACATGCCCCAGTTCCTTCTATGAGGCTAGTATAACCTAACACTAAAGACAATGTCATCTGCAACCAGGAACAATTTGACTTTCTGCTTTCCGGTCTGGATATCTTTTATTTCTTTCTTAGTCTGACTAGAACTTCCAACAGTAGGTTGATAAGAGTGGTAAAATTTGTCATCCTTCACTAATTCTTGTAGGGAAAGCTACCAGCTTTTCCTTGGTCAGTATGATGTTGGCTGTTGCTTTGTAATATATGGCCTTTATTGTTTTGAGGTACATTCCTTCTAGACCTCATTTGTTGGGTGTTTTTATTATGAAGGGACATTGAATTTTATAAAATTCGGTTTTTTTCTATTAAGATGATGATACATTTTGTTTCTTATTTTCTGTAGAGGTGATGTATCATATTTATTAATTTTCCTATACTGAACCATCCTGGCATCCCTGAATTAACTCCCACTCGATCATGGTATATAATATTTTTGATGTGCTGTTGGATTCAGATTTTTAATATTTGGTTGAGAATTTTTGCATCATTTTTCATTGGAGATCATAGCCTGTATTTCTTGTCGCTTTTATAGTTGTTGTGAATTTATTTGGTTTTGGTATCTGGGTAATGCTGGTCATGTAGAATGAGTTTGGAAGAATTCCTTCCCCTCCAACAAAAAATAGTTGGAGAACTTCTTTAAAAGTTTGGCAGAATTCAGCAGTGAAGCTGTCAGTTCCTGAGTTTTTTAGTGTTGAGAGACTTTTTTTAACAATTTAATCTTGTTACTCATAATTGGTCTGTTTAGGTTTCCTATTTTTTCCTGGCTCAATCTTGGTATGTTTTGTATGTCTGGGAATTTACCCGTTTTCTCTAGGCTTTCCAATTTGTTGACATATAGTTCTTCATAATACACTCTAATGATCCTTTGCAGCTCTGTGGTATTAGATGTAATGTCTCCTTTTTTGTTTCTGGTTTTATTTATTTGGGATTTCTTTCTTTTTTAGTTTAATTAGTGATTTGTCCATTTTGTTTACATTTCAAATGACAAGAACACCTACAATTTTTGCTGCTGGACACTCTTACAATATCTACATCTTTGTTGAATTTCTCATTTAGATCATGAATTTTTTTCCTGATTTCATTAAATTGTCTACCTCTTTCCTCTGGTATCTCCCTGAGTTTACTAAAGGTTATTATTTTCAATTCCTTTTCAGGGTCTCCTTAAATTTTTATTTCTTTTTGGCCATTACAGGGAAAGTATTGTTTTTTTTTTTTTTTTTTTTTTTGATGACATCATGTTTCCTTGCCTTTTAATGGCTTTTGTATCCCTACATTGATATCTGTGCATCTGGTAGAACAGTTTACTCTTCCAATTTTACGGAGTCTTTTTGTGGGGAGTGGTAAAGATTTTCACCTGCATATGTGTCCTAGAGTGTCAAGTAGAACGTGTTGGCTTTGTTCTAGGTAGTGCAGATGTACAGTCTTCATGTAGTTTCTTCCGCTACAGCCTGTGTCAGCAATGTCTGTAAGTACCTCAGTGGCTTGGAGTGCAGAGGTTTGCACAGCGGGTTCACCTACGCAAGAGTTGCTCCTTTGTGGGTGCAGTACTGGGATGGTCTGTGCTCAGGAGACACATGAGGTTGCTATTTAGCTTGACTGAGGAGATACTCCTTTAGGGGCAGGGCACTGGGACAACAGATATTCTGCTAAACCCAGACTTCAAGTGGCCAGGGTCCTGTTTCTGTAGCCCCTAGAATGAGGAAGATGAACTTCCTACTAGAAAGCTTCTTCCAAGGGACCAGCGAGCTGTAGCAGCTTGGACTGGGAATGGTGACCCACCATTTGTAAACATGGTGTAATGGTAGCAAAGCCTCCAATTTAAGGAGCTACAGAGTTTACTCGCCCCTGGAGCTGAATACACTCTAGCAGTGGTTCTGGCTTCAAGATGGTACCTTAAAAAGATAGATTGGGTGATGGCGGGCAGACGGGGGCCACAATGTGGGCCCCTTCTTTGAATCAAAACAGTCATATGAACTGGCAGATTTCACACTCGGTTCAGGTCATGTGAGAACTGCAGGATTCTCCAGCAGCAAAAACTGCAGGTATGTGTGGCATTCGTGGGGGCTACTAGGGGCCTGCTGCTCTCTTTGGGCAGGAAAGTTGCTCTTGCTTGGAAGCTGATTCCTTCTGGGAGACAGGGTGAGAGCAACAATGTGCCTCGTCTCTTTCTCTATTTGGCCATCACGAGTCTCTGTGTTCCACATGGCCTCTGCCAGTCTCTTGCTCTACTCCAGTAGTATCCCTTAGACACTCTAGTCAAATAATAGCTGTTTATGCACTGTTTTCGTCATTTTCTGTTGGGGGAAGATGCGCACCAGAAGCTTTCAGTCAGTCATCATGCTGATACCACTTTTTCCCTTTTCTTTTGAGAGAAAAAATATTAAAGATTTAAATTTTTTTTTGCCAACAGAATTTAACAAGTAATGGGGAAAAATGGATAAATGAACTGGTTAATTAGCTCTGATTTTAATATACGCTCTGTTTTATAAATCAAAATTCCAACTTCCCAGTGGCCCAACATCATTGAGTTCTTCATAACTAAGAAAAGAAACACTTGTAAGAAAAAGTATCAGAGAACCAAAATGTAAAGAAATGATTGAACAGTAATTCTATTTTTAGAACTGTCCTTAGCCTTTTGGAAGTGTGGAAACTATACTGTAACTCGTTTCTCCATGGGACAGCTAAATAATGCAAGCATGGAATGCTCCAGGATGTCACAGTGGATAGCGATCAGTGTGAGTTATCATGCTCAGGGATGACTCCATGGTGAATCTTTAACATATTTTTTATCTGTCTACACTCCACAAAAAGGATACATGAAAAGAAGCCTTATGATGATTAAATTACTCCAATTTGCCTTTATTTTCAGTTGTAGAGTTCCTGAGGATAGTGTTTGAACTGAATGCGTTTTGACAGCACAACAATACAATTCCCATGTTCAGTGTGAGATTACATATTGCTCTACAGATCTGTTACCTGCTTTGTTTGCCTTTTCCTATATCTGGTTATCTGCCTTTCACCATTCAGTAGATAATTATTATCTTACTATATTTCTATCTTAAGATGGAACAAGCTAAAACAAAGCCAAGGGAATATGAAGAGAACTCAATTTCATTTCATTAAACCACAATGGAATGCAATTTGTATTTCTTAAGATTATGAAATATGGTGTACATTTGTGAGCACCTGGATCTCGGTGTTAGTAGAAAGCAAATAAAAGGATAGGGAAAGTATTCCTTTATGGTATTAAAAAATGGTTCATATTAAAAATATATTTTTTCCAAACTACTCTGAAAATCCTTGGAAATTTTCATAATAAAAAATGCCCTAAGCACTCAGATTGTCCGTAGCAGAGCTGTAATAATATAAATCAAAGGCAGGCACTTCTTCTAAACTTGATTTTGAGAAATCTGAAATCCTTTTGTTTTGAGGTGGTGGGAAATGTATGTACACTTTCACCGCAACTAATGACTAATATCAGCAGGTGCTGTATGTGCCTGCTGTACTTGTGGCCAGAAAATAGTAGAATAAAAAGCTTGTATTTATTGAGCATGTGTTATGTAGAGCCAGAAGTCTCTAGGAGATCCTAACTTGATTATTTTTCCCTTCTGGCTTTATGCAACACATGCTTAATCAGGTCAGGTCATAATTTAAGAGCAGTTAAATGGTTCTCTTTTCAAATGTATTTCTCCTACCAGTCTGCCAAAATTGCAAAATGTTCATCATTAAACATACCCTTTAGTTAAGACATTAGTGTTCCTCATAAAAATGCAAATATATTGTTAAGCATTAATATCTTATTACTAATTAGTTGATCAATTTTACCCTGACAAAGAAAAGAATCATGACACAATGGGAAATACGAGTCAGGCAAGAATATTTATGAGGTAAAAGGTCAGCAAAGGCCCGAACTATGGGGTGCTACTAGGAGGAAGTTTCAGGTAAGGGAGCTCAGAGGAGAGATTCTAGTAAGGCAGATAGTATCCTGGGGGAAGGGAGACCTTAGATCTGTCTTAAATCTCCATACCTGGGTGATCACATTTGCTAACTGAGCCAGTGACCTCACCTGCAATTTGTGTAGGGAGTGAGGAAGATGCACATCGGTATGGCTTACATAGATTTGGATGCTGGTAATTTAGATTTACTTTGGAGAAAAGATGTACGACAGAATTAATGACTTCTTTTGGACACATAAAATGTCTGAATTCTAACAACAACATTAACACGATTTGGGGTAAATTATTGTGTTTTTGAGAGAAACTGAGGAAACAAAGTAAAACAATAATAGTAATTGCAATGATGATGATGTTGATACAGCAGACAGTAAATAGAATGAAAACATCTAAAAATAAAGAAATGGACCGTGAAATGTGAAAGACCAGAGAGAAGGGGCAGGTGGGTTGGCCACGAAATGTGTTCCTGGATTCTCTCCTTTTGGTTTTCCATGTAACGTCCTCAACAGAACAAGTCTTTCAAAGCAGTAAATCCTAGTTCTTGTGATTATTTCTTTTTTTCTTTTGCAAGTGGAACATAAGTTTGCGTGTCATAAATCTTGGCCAATATTAATAGTAGTTAAGTATTTTGAATCCTCATGAGGTGTCAGGCACTTTTCTAAGCATTTTATATGCCAAGTTTATTTCAGATTTGTTTTAAAAAGCTGGGACAGAGAATAAATAAAAACTCTTTGAGTAACACTATGTTAAAAAAAATAGAAGGGTAGCTTTAAATGCAGAGTTCAGTGTTTCAGCCTGACTTTCTATATATAATTAGAGAAGGACACTGTCTCTCATCTTCTAAATAATAATAACTAATACTTAAATATCATATCATGTTACAAATTCTACAAATTCACTTCCCTTATCAATTCTTTGAAGCTTACGACATTTACATGGGTATAACCTTTAACTTATGTACTTCTCAAAACAACCTAGGAATTAATGATAAGAAAACTGAGACACAAATGAGTTATGAGTTATTTAGTTTGACCAAAGTGAAACAGGAGTAAGTACCGGGACCAGATGTTAAACCTAGGCAAGAGAAAGAGCTCTTTATTACGAGATACAGTGACTCTTTGGGCTTTAACTTAGTATGACCTCAGTAAGTCTCTTAGCTGTGATTGGTACAATCTGTAAAATGACTCACCTCAGTAAGTCTCTTTACTATAACAGGCACAATCTGTAAAATAAAAAGGGTGGTGTTAGAATTCTAAAGTTCTTCCTAGCTTTCAAATTCTATGACTCAATCCTGGTAAGGCTATGGGGCAACAGTCAATGTCATACTTCTTTGGAGGATCTAAAAAGTTTCACTTACAACGGACACTTGTCAATGTATTGTTTTACTTCTAGAAATTCAGTTCACAATATACAATATAAAGGCAAGTCATGATAGATGAGAATGCTTATCTGAGATTTATCTATGATAGCATACAATTTGGAAACCACTTCAATGTCTAACCAAGGGTTTGATTATTTACATTTTGATACATGATTGTGCTCTTACTAATACCATGTGTTCAAAGACTAGTTAATGATATTGAAAAAGCTCACAATACAATAATAGACAAAAAATAAAATAACATATAACATTATAAATACAGTACTATCTAATCTTGATTTATACATGTATGTATATGTGCACATGTGTACACTTTTAAAGGTAAATGGATGAGTATTAACTTAGTCCTTTGTTTGCTAACGTGATTATACATGAGTTGTATTTCCAAACTTTTGTAAACAAGCATTACTTTCAAAACCAGAAAAAAACAAAATATTTGGAAACAAACTGTACTCAACAATATATATCAAATTCCATGAATCATTTCCTTCTTCCCTATTTTCTACTTTTGATCATCTTTGCAGATTGATGAGGACCTAAGACTGACTTTCCCTGGATTCCCTAGAAAGCAGTGACATTCTTGCTCTAACCAGTTGGGTAAATATTTAGAATGACCATGCATTTGGAATGACTATATGGGTTTTCTGCCTGGTAACTGTGTTGATGGCACCAAGTTAACCATGGCCTAAAACTCTGTTTAAGAATAAGCCCTCTACAATATTGTTAAATGCACAGTCGTCTGAGGCTTCTTATAATAGCATATAGCATATTGTTTTCACTCAATAAATTTTAAGTCATAATAATCAATAATAATAATAATAATGAGGCAATAAAAAATAACTGGATTCAGTAGCACTGATGCAGTAGCTCTTTATGAGTTCCCGGTAGGGAGAGCAAGTTGCAAGCAGAACCAAAAAGGCCATGGTGTTCGGCATGACAGGCCTTCCAGAACAGCTTGTGAGGCAGAACCAATATCGAGTGTGTACACATATGGGGCTGAAGTAGTGTCAGTTTGCAGCTCCAGGAATTGGGGCTGGTAAAATAGCATAAAAAGAACTGGAAAAATCTGCCCAGCTCCAGCGACCTCTGAATGGTATCTTTCCTGCTATGATAACAAAGTGTGAAAGATCTGACAATGTCATGAACTTGTAGGTAGGCAAACCTAATGTGAACTTGTTCCATTGTAAAACGTATCTTCCCCAAAGAACCTGCCCTAACTGTCCTAATCCTAGCATTTAATCCCCTTTCTTACTGTTCTTACACTTATTAATATATTCATGCATTCAGATATTTAAATATTTTATTTTGTATGTTGAATGCATGTATTCATGTTTATTTCTATAACCTCTTCATGAGTTTTCTAAATTAGATGATTTACTTGCTTGATTTTCTTTTATCTTGCTATGAAATGAGTTTAGAAAGTTAGGACTCCTAGGAGCAAACACTTGGCCCAATTCTAGGAAGCAAAAGGGCAGTAGACAAAAGGGCCCAAGGACTCATTATACAATTATTTATTCCTTCTATAAATTTCTTTCTGTCTTTCTAGGATGTAAGCTGTATGAGGGCACAGTTTTGTTTTAGTCATAATGTAACCATGGTAACAGAAAAAGTGTCTGGAACATAGGGAACACTCAATAAATATTTTTGAGTGAAACAAAATAATGTTCAAAAAAGGTACCCACCCCCAGAAAACACATTGCTATGGGAAGATACCTCACTGGCTCTCAAAGATTTTTAAATCAATGAGGGTTAGTCAGGATGACCGGGGTGAAGCAGGCTTGAGAGCATTCAGCCTAAAGGCATCATTTTTCTTATACCTATCAGAGAACTGTGTTCAAGTCGTTCATTTTCCCAGACTTTGACATTGACTCGATTACTTCCTGACATTAATTGTGACAGATCAAGCATTTTTCCTTGTCTATCTTTCATTATGCTTTGTAAGCCAAGGCATCAATTTTAAACTTGTTTAACCCAAAACAGTCACAGTGGACCAGGCCAAAAAAAAAAATTATAAAATTGACCACAAAGGGAATATTCACTATTCACCTATTTTGTTAAACGACGTACTCTACTTGCACAGCAGCCATAATAGGAAAGAAATTCCTGTGTGTATAAAACACAAAGTAAAAGGCTTATAATGATAATTGTTATTATTCAATAACCTCTCTTTGTTTTTAGTTAATACACATAGGAAGTAGATTATGCATTTGCAGTGAGCTTTCAATTATATAGCTGTAGATAGTAAATATGAGATATGCATATGTTGAAGAACTAAGACTATTCAGACTTCCCCCAACACCTATTTTTAGGTTTTGCTCTAAATTTCCATGTGACCAGGGAATTTAATAATAAAATATGTGATCAAACAAAATGTACAGAGTTGTCTATTGTTGAAATCACACTCCAAAAAGAGCTGCTCAACCACCCTGAGACAAACATTTGCACATGTATTTCAATACCGTGTGTGTGTGTGTGTGTGTTTGTGATTTTTCACTGAGGTTGGTCAGTCTCTTTCAGAATGTAAGCTCTTCGGTTGAAATGCCTTACAGCATCCACCCAGAGATAAGCATAGGAACAGCACAAGAAACATCTCTGGATTTTTAATCTTTGGTCTGAAGACCTGTGTTTGGAATTCTACTTTGAGCAGGAAGATCTATTCTTCATCTGCTCCAAAAGATTTACTCTAATCATCCTCAAAATTTATCGTAGATTTTCTCACCTGAAAATGCCCTTAGAGATCTTTTGGTTAATCCCTGGTTTTGAAACATGAAACTCATTTACCTCTTGCTCAAATGGCCATCGAACAAATTCTGGAATGAGAAAATTTTAAAAGTTGAAGTTAAAATCCTCCGTGTTAAATGTGAACTAGTGGGGAGGGATAGCGTTAGGAGATATGCCTAATGTAAATGACGAGTTAATGGGTGCAGCACACAAACATGGCACATGTATACATATGTCACAAACCTGCACGTTGTGCACATGTACCCTAGAACTTAAAGTATTATAATAATAACAATAATAATAATAATAATAAAATGTGAACCAGGGCCAAAAGCAAAGAGATGCCAGCAGCCAGGACAATTGACTATTAGAAAATTTGAAAAAGAGAAATGACACCAAAGTCTAATACCAAGTTGATCGGGTAGATAAAGCATCACTTTTTATGTAATAGTAAATCAACAAGACCCCCTTCTCACCACCTGTGGCTATTTCATAGCAACATTAAAATCATGTTTTCCTTTAAAATCACAGAGAAAGAAAAAAGGGTCGGAGCACGTAAGAGATATCAGTAGTCTGGTTTTGCAGACAGATGCATTTGGCATGCCCTGGGGGGCAATGATGTTACTTTCGCTTTATTAATTGAGAAGATTCTACATTCATGATATCCACTTTTTCTCATTCCCTTCCTGAAGAGAACATTCAAGAGGGAGGTACACATTCCATGTTTAAGTAAAAAAAATAAAAACTCTCTCTTTTGGTTTTATTGCATGCTAATGAAGCATGATGGGAGTGAGAGATCCTACAGCAATGCAGCAGGTTCGGAACACTGACAAGGTCAATTATCTCCTGATAAGTCCTGCACTGGCAAAGATTAATAATATGACTAATATTAATTGAATGTGAGTTCATTGAGTTTTATTTCTTATTTTAAAGTTCTCTTGGTGGGTGCATGGCATGGTGCACAGAGAATGATGGATGGAAATGATGAAATTGTTAATAAGCCCTTACACCCCTATGGCCCACTGGGCCCACAGAAGATGCAGGTTTGATTTTTTTTTCTTTGGTTCCAGCCACTGCCACCCTGGTAGGGACTGGCAGGAAACCAAAAAGGGTTGATTTTGTAATCCAATTGGTTCCACAAATGAAGAAAGTGCCAGGGTCTTCAAACCTATGATTTCTGAATTTCCCAGTCAAAACTGGAATGAAACTAACTGCATAGTGTAACTTAACAAGAATTGAGTCTAGTTGATTTATAAAGAAAGACAAAAGATCATACTTCTTTATTGGGTTCTATCATCACAAATAAGTTGCCTATTTTAAATTTTAAAAATTCAATATAATGTTTGCTTGTATTTTCTCCAGTTTTCATATAAAATAAGGAAAGTATGTCCATGGACAGAACTTATTTTGAATGAGTTGAAAGATAGAGGCTAATTTGCATTGAGGGTTGGTACTCCTGTAAGTGATTTTTGGGACTTGGGAATTGAGATGCTGCTATTTAAATTCCATTTCTTTCCCATGTATCAGACATCAGTTTTATATCTGGTGATAACTGACCTCGGTTAACTGATCTCATGAATTCACACTTCTTCTTTGCAAAGTTGGGTAGAGATGTAAGTGGTTATATTATTTTAAACCATAGAGAAAATCAGTAGAGTAATTCTTTGTTTTTGAAGCACTCAGTGTATAAAATGATATAATGACTTATTTTACCAATCCTTTATTTGTAAAATATTGTTTTCCTAAATGTATGGTTAAAATAAATGCCATCCATAAAAATGAAAAGGATGAAATGAATGAAAGTAACTGTAAATGCAATAAGTCGCAAAGAACCTAAAAGTAATTTGAAGACAGTCTGTTTGAAGCCCTGTAGGTGATAATTATATGAGATTTTAAACATAATATTAATCTCCAACTTAATTTAATTTTAAAATTTTCCTACCTACCCTGACTAAACATGACGCCTCCCTTCTATGGAACTCATAGTTCAAAATCTGGTAACTCTAACTTGACAACTAGTAACTAACTTTATTATTTGTATCTCCTGTTGTGTTGTCGGTCAACTCAAGTAACAATGTCTTTTTCGGGTGTGCTGGTCTTCACTCCTCAATGGATACATGACATGAATGGAGGCCATTTTATTTAACATTTTCATACTGTGCAGAGTACCAGGCAAGACAGAGTATCCACTAGGTGCTAAATTTAAACTAATGCAGCCGGGCGCGGTGGTTCACGCCTGTAATCCCAGCACTTTGGGAGGCCGAGGCGGGCAGATCACGAGGTCAGGAGATCGAGACCATCCTGGCTAACACGGTGAAACTCCGTCTCTACTAAAAAATACAAAACAAAATTAGCCGGGCGTGGCGGCGAGCGCCTGTAATCCCAGCTACTCGGGAGACTGAGGCAGGAGAATGGCGTGAACCCGGGAGGCGGAGCTTGCAGTGAGCCGAGATCGCACCACAGCACTCCAGCCTGGGCGACAGAGGGAGACTCCATCTCAAAATAAAAAAAAACAACAACTAATGCTCCAGCTTGTTAAGCATTGCACTGTAATAATAAATCAGTGATAGGCATATGGAAGATGTATGTGGAGGTATCATTTTTCAGGTGAGCCTGATACCTCTAGAGGATCATCTGGATTTAGAAAATGATGATCATGCTAAGTAGAGGGGTAGGAATCATAGGATGCAATACCTACTATTCAAAACGAACATACCATGGGCTGGTGGGACGCGAGGGGTGAGGAAAGAAACAACTTTCACTGCAGAGAAGAAAGGAGAGGAGATGCATTAGCGGCAAAACAAAGCCATAAGCCAGATTCCTCCAAAGGCACCAGAAGTTCAGTGCAATGAAAAAGGCACTGGAGAGGTTACTACCATCTGTAAGTTTACATGTTGATAGCTTAGGGGGGAAACAATTACAATTATTCAGAAATACTGATGAGAAAGTTCATAATTAAGGAAAGCAAGATTTAAATAAAATATAAATTGTTCGAGGTATTGTTCCATATTTTGCTTTTTTAACTCATTTTTCTTGCGATCTTCCGCTTCTATCATCCAGAAAGCATTAGAGGGGTCCAGGGCCTGATGATACAGGTTCTGATACACAACCTACCCAGTGATTTCATCTGCTTATTTTCACTCCCCTGTGAACGGGGTTGGCAACTGCACCCGCCAAGAAGTGACAGCAGTTGACAGCTAGAATATTAAAGTCAGATGCGTGTGACTGGGGTTCAATGAAAATACATCAGAAAGGATGAAGCCCGTCCAGTTCAGTCGCACATTTTGCGCTGCAATTTTTAAAACCAAAGTACCTGGAGTCTCAATTGAAACACATTGCAATGTCCCATCACCCGTGGCAGAATGTGGCCTGACATTGCCTTCTCCATTTCCAATTTTCTTAGTTAAATGCATAACATATTTGTAAATGATATTTATTTTATTATAAATAGGATTTGGATTATTTTTTACATCATGGCTGTTTGTTTTGCCTCTGCCCTCTCTTAGTGTATTTCTGTGAAGTATATAAAAGCAGAAGCCCTGAGAACCCAAGCAGGAATCTTTCGAGTTACCACGATGGAGGGAGTAACATGTTGGGTTCAGAATGCATACACCGAACTTATACTTGGAAATAAGCATTGCTTATATGAGGTTTAACATTTTAAAAAATAGTATCTTTTTGTCCTTATGGAATTGCCCTATACCCTTACTCTTTCTAATCCTGTTAAACAGTGGGATCTAGTTGGTAGTAGGTAAGTAGTTGATGTGGGTAACAAGACATTTTGCTTAATGCTTGAAATTGTGACAGGTGTCTTCTGCCAATGGTTAAATATTGCATTCCATAGTTTCTTATGGTACCTAAAAACTTACTAGAAAGGAGTTGAGATAGTTCCCCTCACTCTTATTCGTAACCTTAGTACATTCCCCTCATATTTCTCCCCTCTGTAGTCCTAAAGATTTTGAATATGAGGTAGCATGCTAGAAAAGATTGCATGTGGTGTTAGGTGGAGTATAATAAACTTTAAATGGTATGTAAATCCTAGACTTTGAATTATAAGTTTTTAATTTATGATATGTGTGTTTGGAGTATGCTATATACATTTTCTGAGCCTCATTCATCATCCTTAAGAATAGAATATTAGCATATATTCCAGATAGTAAGAATTAAAGGAAATAATCTATGCAAAACACCTGGCTTTGAGAAAAGTAAGAAACAGATGGGGCTTACTTAATTCACCTGGGATACAAATTTCTTTATCATAAAATGAATGCATCTAACTAAATAGTACTAGGCATGATAACAGGTCAGGCACTAACCTGTACTTCATCAGTAGTAGTTCATGGAGCCTTAATTTCAACTCTACATGGTTGTATTTCTATTGTCCCCACATGAGAGAATTAAAAACTGAGGCTTAAAGAAATCAATTATGCACCTAAGTACATGACTGACTTTCACTGAAGCTTGTTTTATAGTTATTGCTATCCCATTTAGTAGAACATAAGATATGTATTTTGGTGAAAAACTGCAAGGAGCAGCAAGATAAAATTCATGCCCATATAAACACTGAAATGTTTTAAAAACATTATTGGGGAATTTCATGTCAAAGATAACCCTTAGCTATAGGAAATTATCTCATGCAAACATGAAAGTTTATGTTTATGTCAGTTACAGCAGTGACCAACTTGCTGGCAAATAATTTCCAGCAACTACAGCTCTTCTGTTGCCATTCCAGAGGAAGAAGCTGCAAAAGAGGAATAAAGAAACTAAAAGCAACGAAACAAAACTTAAAAAAAAAGAAACAAAGGTTCTTAACTCCAAAGGAAATTAACATACTATTAACTCTGCTGAATGAAAGAAGAATATAGCCTCCTCAGGTTCTTACAATTGTGTACAACATAAGGTAGCAGATCAGAAATAGAGAAGATATGCTAAAGACAAGATGTGACTAAAGACAGCAGACAGCAAAGGAAGGAAGTATAATTGCTAACACGACATGAAAGTGCTATAGAATGCAGGCCATTGCCAACCACCTAGAAACATAATGTTTATTCCAATGACTCCAAGACAACAAGAAAGTGTGAAATTCTTCTCATCCTTACCTATTTAAGCAGAGATTTTACTTAAAATTTCTTCAAAATATTCAATATAAATATTAAACTGTTTTTGCTTCTACTTGCTTTTACTTTGTGTAAAAGTACAACCTCAATTGTCTAAAAGTAGATATATAATGAAATTGATGAAACCTCTGTTATTACATCTGGGCAAGCAGATGACTTCGAGTCTGTATGGTAGATGAATGACTTATTGCCTGAGATAAATGTTGCATCACAAAGGCAACTTTCAATAGAATGATTGGCTGTGTCTACAAATGGCAATCCATGTTGACTGCCAATAAGAAAAACAGTTGATGGGAGAGGATTCTTTCAACAAGGGAAACAGTGATTTAAAACTGCCACCATACAACATGGGTCCTTATTAGAACTTCATTGCCCATATGTTTGGTCTTAATATTGATTGGCTCCATTAGAGGAAAAAGCAAACTTTTTGGTAACATTTAAACGAAGCAACTGGTATGTCATATGTTGGTGTACCCTTCAAAAGTGGTGGTGAAACTAAAAAGATTCAGAACTTCTAGTCTGGACAAGAAATAGAGGAATCATAGGCATGGCCGTGTTTGAGTCACAGCCTGTTTTGGTCTGGTGATCTCTTTCTCCTGCTTTGATTACCTTTATTTTAGTAAAGAATTGTGGATACATAGTAGCTGTATATATTTACAGAGTACTTGAGATTTTTTTTTTTTTTTTTTTTTTTTTTTTTTTTGAGGCAGAGTCTCGCTCTGTCGCCCAGGCTGGAGTGCAGTGGCCGGATCTCAGCTCACTGCAAGTTCCGCCTCCCGGGTTCACGCCATTCTCCTGCCTCAGCCTCCCGAGTAGCTGGGACTACAGGCGCCCGCCACCTCGCCCGGCTAGTTTTTTTGTATTTTTTTAGTAGAGACGGGGTTTCACCATGTTAGCCAGGATGGTCTCGATCTCCTGACCTCGTGATCCGCCCGTCTCGGCCTCCCAAAGTGCTGGGATTACAGGCTTGAGCCACCGCGCCCGGTCGAGATGTTTTGATACAGGTATGTAATGTGAAATAACCACATCATGGAAATGGAGTGTCATCTCCTCAAGCATTTATCCATTGAGTTGCAAACAATCCAATTACACTCTTTATTTTAAAATGTGCACTTAAGTTATTATTGACTATAGTCACCCCGTTGCGCTATCAAATCATAGGTCTTATTCTTTCTTACTAATTTTTTGGTGCCCATTAACCTTCCCTACCACCTCTAACCCTCCTCTTCCCAGCCTCCGGTAACCATCCTTCTACTCTCTATGTTCATGAGTTCAATTGCTTTGATTTTTAAATCCCATAAATAATGTCGGGTGATCATATCCAGTCTCATTATTTCAAATATCACTTATGTATTGACACTTGTTTCCCAGCTCATACTTTTCTCCTAAATTTTAGCTTACTCCCTCAACAATCTATTCAACATTTTCTCTTCAGGCATGCATTAGACATATATTTAAAACTGGAATGGTGGGAGGCCAAGGCAGATGAATCAAGAGGTCAGGAGTTCAAGAGCAACCTGGCCAAGATGGTGAAACCCCGTTTCTACTAAAAATACAAAAAAATTAGCCAGGCATGGTGGCGGGTACCTGTAATCCCTGTTACTCAGGAGACTGAGGCAGATAATTGCTTGAACCCAGGAGGCAGAGGTTGCAGTGAGCTGAGATCGTGCCACTGTACTTCAGCCTGGGTGACAGAACGAGACTCTATCTCAAAAACAAACAAACAACAACAAAACTGGAATGGATGGGGTCTGAGTTGATCTTTAAAGATGGTTAGGATTTGGCAAACAACAGAGGAAGAGAAGCAAACATATGAGAACAGAGCAGCACAAGAACATAGCATAGATAGGCCAGGAGATAGAGAAAAGTCTCAGTACAGCTATCATAAATAGGACTCTTATTTGGCCGAGAGAAAATGGTACATTTCATCTCAATGTGATAGAGAAAAAAGAATGGGAAATTCTTCACTGTCTCTATGAAGAAATCAAATTAAACATGAGACCCGAAGAGCTAAACATTTCAGCATAATGGCTTTTTATCATTTTAAGATTGCAAGAGTCCCTGTCCTCCAAATTCTACTTAATAAATCACCTATTGCAGTCTCCTCAGAATTCTAGTAATTCCCCCATCTTCAATAAAAAGAGAAGAGAGGAGAAGAGAGATCTAAATGTATTTTATCATTTCTTTGGCTTCTGTTCAAGTTCTATGCTGAGTCAAAGCCTAGCTCAAAAGTTAGTCAGGCTGTGACCCGGCCCCCATCATATTTAAGTAGTGATAGCTTTTATTGCTGCAGCCCATGTTACTGTCATCCAACTCTTTCCCAGCAGCAGTGAACTTAGAGACAATAGGATAGCAGGAATCTTCTTTTACATCCTCTCTTTACCCCTAAACTTTATTGTCTGTGCATTGCAAGAACAAGCCTGAAAAAATAAGACAATTTCCAAACGCAGTCTAAAATCCCAAAAGGTAAGATATAACCATCTGGAGTACAACAAGCACATCATATTTTTTTTCTTTAGCAAGACACTTCTGAGTCTTATGGAAGGAATCCTAGTAGGCAAAGTCCTACTAGCTGCTTGTAACTCCTTAAAAAATTAAAAAAAAAAAAAAAGAAAGGCAATGTTTCTTTAATGTCACAGTCTGAATTATAAGAAGAGAGCTGGCACATCTCTCATTTTATTCATTCTAATTACAATTGCCTTGTCACTGAGATGCCAACCTGATGGAGAGCAAATCAGGTAGCAAATCCCGAGGGGCCGCTTAGTAACAGGAAGGCTGTCTCCAGTGGAATCAACGTGACAATTTCTTCTCTTCCTCTTCAAAGTTGAGAGTCCCCCTGGACAAATTCACATTTGATTATTTTCACTAGGCTCTCTGTCTTCAACTGCTTGATTAGCATCTCACTCACCTAAGAAATTAGACTAAAGTTTGTGACCATTAAAAGGAAACTATGGTATATGCATGGGTGCCTGCTCATGCATGCAGCACATCTCTGGAAAACCATTTTCTTAATGTAGCATCAAGAGTTGGCACCAAGGATATTTTGTAATGGCTACTGCAAGCATGTATTTGTGTATGTGTACATGTGCATGTGTTGCTGTTTATGTTATTAGGAGGTGATCTTTTACAAACACTTTGGCTCAGAAATATGAAGTCAGTTTGAAAAACACAGGCAAAGGTGTGGTGGTTGGCTCATTGGTGTCTGATTGTTCTTTCTCCAACTTTACTGCAGGTATGCTTAGAGATGGCCCGTTATGCCTGCTGTTACTAAAATGTTTAGCAAAAAACTGCATTCTTTCTGGTAAAACACATTTCTATAGAATGATGTAAGTAACTTTAGAGGATAATAAGTAGAACTCATAATTAGCATGCCAAGAACAGAATTTTTATATTAAATAAATAATAATCTAAGAAAATTACCAGGATATGCTCCCCTTATCCTTTCACAAACCCTTGCTTTGGACTGACAAATGACCAAGGAAATAGGTTAGAAAAGGGACAGAAGGAGCCAGAATTCTGCCTTCAGAAGCTTTCATCGTGCCTCTCCCCTGATGTCTTCCTTCACTACTCTAGTGGATAGAAAAAAATGTTTTCAAACTTAGGTGTATATGAAAAGCAGATAACCTGGGCTTCTGGTCTAGACATTCTGCCTTACCATAGGTGGTGTAGCCCAGAATTCTATATTTTACCAATCATTAAGGTGATTATATTAGAAACAGGACTATAGTCATTCTTTCAATTCCAAAATCTTAGGATGATAATGTATGTATCATAAAATTGGCCCTTTGTTCATCTAGGGTGCACATCTAATTATGGTGTATGACAGCTCCTCCCATGTAATTTCCAAGTAAGAACTGAGCATTAAGATTTTCTCTTTGCTGCATAACACTTTATACATAATAAATGTTCAATAAATATTTGCTGATATAAATTGATTTAATGAAGAAACCAAAGCCATTTTATTTGTGCCTTTCTATCTGGAAGCAAAAGTTTCCTTTGCCAATGCATAGACCATATCCCTTTAGAATTGTAACTTATTTTAGAAGAACATTAGCGTATTCAAGGAGATTGGCTATGGATGACTAGCTCTCCCATGGGACAGCAGATTTTTCAGCTACGGCTCCAGCTCAGAGGAGGTGAAATGATTCAGTGTTGTTTCTGTCCAGTGCACTGTTGATGGTTCAGCTCCTCCACTCATGGCCACCTGAGCTGCTGAAGCTTAAAAAATACACCTTACCTAGAACTAGAAGGTCAACCAACAAGAACAGAGTTGTATCAGCCAGGATAGAGATGAACTACCATAGCTGTAGAGTTTCATGCCAAAAAATAGGTTCATATTCCCCTTCGTGCTTGGAGGAGATCAACAAATTCAATTGCCAGTTGTCCATGTGACAGTTCTGTGTCCAGTGCTTTGGTGTTTCAGAGAATATAGGGCAGCAAGATTTTGTCTTTGCTCTCAAGTAGCTTCCAGTTTAGTAGGGGAGATGGACAATAAGTATGCATAAAGTAGTATAAGAAAGACATTTTAAAGACACTTAATGACAACTGATATCACAGGGGCACTACCTCCTTATTTGCTAAATTATTAAAAGTGCGAGAGCTGTTTAGGGAAGAGAGAAACAATCTTCAGATAGGATAATTTGGAAAACAATCAGCAAGGGGAAAGGGAATATGGCTGAGACAGAGAAATGAGTGGTTTAAAAACAAAGATTTGTCAATCTGAGCAGAGGTAGCTCATACCGGAAGTTTAAGGAATGTGAGATGCATACACAGTTCCATTTGCATTAGACCTGCCCTTTCTGATTGGAATCCTTTCATTATCTCCAGTCACCAAAATCTTTTAGAGTCATATGTTTACATATTTTCTAATTCTTACAAAATACAATATCTTTACAACCTATTTTGTTTTTAACTGCTATATTGCATATTTATTTTTTAATGTTTACACACATGCTTCTACTCATTGAAACATCTCTCCAGTGTTTTATTTTCATGGTGTCAACTGAAAAATCAAATCAGTTAATGAATCCATACAAAAATAATAACTAAAAAAACTCAAGGAACATCTAGAATAACAGGATATAACCCTCATTTAAGATATATAGGCCAGCAGGGATACACTTTTCAGAGAGACTTGGGAAAAGCTTCAGGCCCCAATAAAAGGGCTATGACTGGATGGAGAGTGAGACCTTAGCAGCACGAGTTGTTCTCTTAAGTATACACAGGTTAGGAGTCTTATTTTTTATTTCATCATATTTCTAGGCTTCTCCTGATCCTACTAACACTTGGTCACAGAAACAGTGCTCTTTAGTTTGATTCTTTCCAGAATGACTGTAGCATCCCATTACTTATAAAGAAGGGACTCCTTTGAGCCTGTATAATGGGATTTCTTCCTAGGTCTTCAACCTCGGTTTCCATCACTCACTTGCCTGCACTGATAATGTATTCATTATTCTCCTCATGCACCTTGTATATTCCTGTCTTAGCATTTTGCTCAAATGTTCTATCCTGCATTCCCAGGCTTTTGTCCTCCTCTTTTACCTATCCAAGTCCATCCATCCAGAGCCAGACAAAACCCAGAAGTTTTTGAGACATCATTGATTCTTCTCTCTTCTACAGCCTTGGATGTAGAAGCTGAGACATTTTAGCACATGTGGCTGCATCAATTGCATGTGTGCACATGTATGTATGTGGCTGCAGAGAATTAGAAGACATTATTTAACTAAATGTGTGTTACTTTAAAAGGATAAACTTTTAGTTATAGAGGCTGGAAATAATTTGTTTTGGAACTCTGTCTCAGAGGTTGGAGGGGGCATCTAATAGGTTTTTACAGGTCCAGGTAGGACTTGGTGGAGACGACAAAGGAAATGCCATTTCCTAACCACATCAAGGTTTCCTAATTGACTTGGTTGCCCCAGAATAGGAACAGAAGTTGAATACATCTCAGATGCTGCTCTCCACCTCTTGCCAAGTCCTGCAGGATAAAGTGAGTTGCATATATTTGGGCAGCTTAGGATGAACGTAAAACTCAAGAAGACAACCTTTTACAAAAACATTGTCCTTTTTAGGGTTATGATGGATACCGCACATTCCTGTGAGTAGGGGGTAATTATATGTATGTGACACACAACAAAAGTTTTCTATTCTTCAAATAATTGCTTTCAGTTTATTATTATTATTATTATTATTATTATTTGAGACAGAGTCTCGCTCTGTCGCCCAGGCTGGAGTGCAGTGGCCGGATCTCAGCTCACTGCAAGCTCTGCCTCACGGGTTCGCGCCATTCTCCTGCCTCAGCCTCCCGAGTAGCTGGGACCACAGGCGCCCGCCACCTCGCCCGGCTAATTTTTTGTATTTTTTAGTAGAGACGGGGTTTCACCGTGTTAGCCAGGATGGTCTCGATCTCCCGACCTCGTGATCCGCCCGTCTTGGCCTCCCAAAGTGCTGGGATTACAGGCTTGAGCCACCGCGCCCGGCCTCAGTTTATTTTTAACAGGAGATTAAACAGTTCAGTATGCGTGGATGTGGATCTGTAAAACTTATTTGTAGTGTTCAGTGGATGGCTCTGGTAATCATAGATGGTTGGAAAACCACCTTTCCCTCCAGGTGACAAGTAAACCATCAGAAGTGTCTTTCAACTACAAGTAGCATGTTTAAAAGATAAACTCAAGTGTGATTCAAAGCTAATATAAATCAATCACCATTAAAACTTTTTGAAATACATCTCTCTTTTTCCTTGGCTCTTTTATGGCAATACCAATAAGCATATTATAATTTCTCAAAACCTTAAGAGGATGAAGATATCCGTAGCCATTTAGATAAGCACAGGCACAGAAATGCTACTAAAATGGCTGGAAACAAATCGTAACCAAATGGTAAGTATTTTAAAACATCTTTAAACGTTTCCCAGAGGTAAATCATATAATTACTTACTTAATAAATGCATTGATAGCTTTGGGAGGAAGACAGCAGATTAAGCGATAAGGAGTGTTGGGAGAAATGAAATGTTTTCTATGCTGAGAACAGTAGCTTTGAGACTCAATAGGGTTGAAAAAAACAGGAAGGCAAATCTAGTAACAGGCACCTACTGAACAATGGACTCAATCGCAAACTGGAGACTTCATAGAAAGTGTGGGGAGTTTTCTAATATGGAGGGAATTCATATAAAATAAAGTTTAATTTAGACTTAGAAAATGTACCTAGTGTGGGAATAATTCCCTGATAATGCAGAAAACTACAGAAAATGTGTTAAAATAATTTATAGGGTCCAGTTGTACTCGATCAGATGATTAATGCTATTCCATCTGCTTTCTAAATATTCCCACCTTCCACTAATTCCTCTGAAATTTTGCCATTTCAGTCAGGCTGAAATTTATTAGCACCCACTTACTGTGATTTACATTCAGAATGATTTGCATGCCTCTTGCCTGGGCTCCTGCATGCCTTTATTAGGAATGCATCTTATTTGGGGTCTCATGTGATTTATAAGCATTTGGCAAGTCTGCCCTTCTATTCTTTTTTTCCCTTTTGATTTATGCAAGGGCAGAGTTATATTCCTGGGGCTCATTCTTTCCCTAGGAAATTAATTGTTTTAAACTGAAATCTCCCCATTTGGTTAAAACCAAATGTGACAAATTAGATTCAATATCCTTTTCTTGGTTAGAACAAAAACAGTAGTTAGGACTTCTCTTTGGTAAAATTTTGAATTAGGTGAAGCTTGTATACAGTGGCTGTGGGCTCACCATTCAATGACTACGTTCTCTCCCTATTAACCAACCCTGTTTTTATACTTTATCTCAAAATTACATTTTCTTGTTTTCCTATATGAAGTGCCCTCCCCTCACATTGTCTGTCAACTACCTTTTACACCCTTACAGGACCATTGTTCACTGGTCTGCCCTCAACTGTCAAGAAAAAAAAAAAGATCTAATAAAATCATACCACCAGGATGCAAATCCTGCCCGCCTCCATGAGACAGCTGGGATTTGAAATGGGACACTTAGAGAAACAATGCCTTAATTATAACTTCATAATTTATAATGAGCCATTCGCATATATTATCTAATTTGATCTTTAAAACACTCTTCAAGATAATTCTTATACATACATCAGTATTACATGTAGAGAAACTATGGCTCAGGAAAAAGAGGAAATTTAGAGTAAGACAGTGGGCAGTGGGGTGTCCCAAGCCTAGTCACATACCAATGAATTCTATATGTTCCCCACTCCTCCACTGGCTCCTTTGTACTAAGAGCCAATCTATTTAACAGAGTTTTGGTTTCTGGAACAGGCTGTGAGATGCGTTTTCCTCTGGGCTGGAAAGATTTCTTATATCTTTTAAGTCAAATTACCTAGGTAGTTTCCCATTCTGCCTAAAAGTAAAAAAGAGCAGGAAAAAACACGGTAAGAAAAGTTTGGGTGAAACCACTGAGGAATTTTTAATTTAGGAGACTATCTCATGAGACTGAATGCAACATAAAACAGTCCACAGAGATCATTCTTGTCAGGTTCTTCAATCAACCTATTTCCATTTTTAGTCTATCGTTGTTTAGTGACGTTATCCTATAGCATAGTCAGACAATATTACAGGAGAAACGTGAACAGTGCTAGCCTAATTAGACCATTATATATTTATTTCCCCCCTAGAGAGTCTAAGGCTTTCCTAAGAGCCAAATAAGGAGTGGCTGGCTGGAAAATCATTTTGAAAGATTGTCTGACTTCAAGACACAAAACTTATCCATATGTGGCATAGGCAATTGGCATAGGCAATTATCAGCTGAGCTGCACTAGTAGATATTGTGAGAAAAATAAAATTACAGAAGACATATAAAATTTATAAAATTGTAACCAGATTTGGAAATTTGTAATCAAATCTGTTTCATTTGGCAAGTTCATTTTATCAGTGGATGCCACGTCACACCTGGAATGTATCCAAACATTTTCTTATTTGAACAAGTCATCATCAGGACTGTCTCCTATTTTCTACCTGTGCTAATTTTACTCTTTTATGGTATTAGTGAATAAGAGATGGTAGAAAAAAGTAAGCCTTCTAAGGAAAGTGAGGGAAAGAAGAGAGAGAGAAAGAGAGAAAAGAAAGAGATTACATCATACAAAGAGAATGGAGTCCAGTATTATATTTGTCTGTCTTAAAAACTGGCCAATTTGTTAGTTGCCCAAGTTGTCCTTTTTTGATAGTGCTAGCTTGTGCTACCATTTATAGGAAGGTTGGTGAAGTTTTCTTGTAAAAGTCTAGGTAGTAAATATATATTTAAGCTTTGTAGACCACATACTCTATCCCAATTCTCAACTCAATTCTGCAGTTCTAGCATAAAAACAGCCTTATAAACTATGCAAATGAATGAATGTGGCTGTATTTCAAGAAAACTTTATTTACAGGAAAAAGCAAAAGGCTGTATATGGCTCACAGATTGTATTTTGCCAATTCCTGTCCTATATAGTTCACAGGGCATGAACAGCATGGTAATATATTTTAGAAGAGAGATAGGTTAGTGTGTTTTCCAATGTCTCCATTATCAAAATGATTATAATAAACTAATTAAAAGACTTTAATAAGTTTACTATTTTCATAGTAACCTTGAAATTTAGTATAAAATGCCTCATCAAAGTAATGTTAAAAACAATCATTTTGCTGAGCAAATGTCAAATGTCAAGCATCTTTAAGAAAATCAAGGAAAAAGCCCGAATTTTATTTTTCCTTCAGTGTCAATTCAATTGATGAAAGTCAATAAAAATTTGGGCCCCAAAATGCACTTCTGAGATTGTAACCAAGCACAAAATTTGCTTTTTTCTTGTACCCTGTATGCACTTGACTTTTGTTCATGTTATGCTTCTGTTCTTCAGCAGTTCCTTCCACCTAGGCTACACCTTCCTGTCTGCTATTAGGTTGGTGCAACGGTAATTGCAGTTAAAAGTGATGGCAAAAACTGTAACTACTGTTGCACCGACCTAATAGACCCATTGCAATCTTTCAAGGTCAATTTATGTCCCATATTTTTCCATAATGCATAGTTAGTGTCCCCTACTGGCCTTTTCTTTTCTTTCCTTTTCTCTGCTTTTCTTTTTTTCTTTTCTTTCTTTCTTTCTTTTTTTTGGTTGTTATACTTGAAGTTCTAGGGTACACGTGCACAGTGTGCAAGTTTGTTACATAGGTATACATGTGCCACGCTGGTTTGCTATACCCATTAACTCATCATTTACATTAGGTGTTTCTCCTAATGCAATCCCTCCCATTTACCCCCACCCCACGACAGGCCCTGATAAGTGATGTTCCCCACCCTGTGTCCAAATGTTCTCATTGTTCAATTCCCACTTATGAGTGAGAATATATGGTGTTTGGTTTTCTGTCTTTGCGATAATTTGCTCAGAATCATGGTTTCCAGCTTCATCCATGTCCCGACAAAGGACATGGACTCATCCTTTTTTATGGCTGCATAGTATTCCATAGTGTATATGTGCCACATTTTCTTAATCCAGTCTATCATTAATGGATATTTGGGTTGGTTCCAAGTCTTTGCTATTGTAAATAGTGCTGTGATAAATATATGTGTGCATGTGTCTTTATAGTAGCATGATTTATAATCCTTTGTGTATATGCCCAGTAATGGGATCGCTGGGTCAAATGGTATTTCTAGTTCTAGATCCTTGAGGAATCACCACACTGTCTTCCACAATGGTCAAACTGGTTTACACTCCCACTAACAATGTAAAAGCGTTCCTATTTCTCCACATCCTCTCCAACGTCTGTTGTTTCCTGACATTTTAATGATCGCCATTCTAACTGGTGTGAGATGGCATTGTGGTTTTGATTTGCATTTCTCTGATGACCAATGATGATGAGCATTTTTTCATGTGTCTGTTGGCTGCATAAATGTCTTCTTTTGAGAAGTGTCTGTTCATATCCTTTGCCCACTTTTTGATGGGGTTGTTTTTTTCTTGTAAATTTGTTTGAGTTCTTTGTAGATTCTGGATATTAGTCCTTTGTCAGATGGGTAGATTGCAAAAATTTTCTCCCATTCTGTAGGTTGTCTGTTCACTCTGATAGTAGTTTCTTTTGCTGTGGAGAAGCTCTTTAGTTTAATTAGATCCCATTTGTCTATTTTGGTTTTTGTTGCCATTGCTTTTGGTGTTTTAGTCATGAAGTCCTTGCCCATGCCTATGTCCTGAATGGTATTGCCTAGGTTTTTTTTCTAGGGTCTTTATGGTTTTAGGTCTAACATTTCAGTGTTTAATCCATCTTGAATTAATTTTTGTATAAGGTGTAAGGAGGAGATCCAGTTTCAGCTTTCTACGTAAGACTAGCCAGTTTTCCCAGCACCATTTATTAAATAGGGAATCCTTTCCCAATTTCTTGTTTTTGTCAGGTTTGTCAAAGATCAGGTGGTTATAGATGTGTGGTGTTATTTCTGAAGGCTCTGTTCTGTTCCACTGGCCATTTCTTTTTATGTCTTCTCTACCACATCTGTAAGCCTTCAAATCTAGTTCTATTGTCTCATGTTCTCATGATCTGAGGGTGGACACGTGTCTTTGCATGTTCTCAGAAGAAACTTTTTGTAGAAAGAAGGACTTGCAGCCGGGTACGGTGGCTCACGCCTATAATCCCAGTACTTTGCGAGGCTGAGGTGGGCGGATCACGAGGTCAGGAGATCGAGACCATCCTGCCTAACACGGTGAAACCCCGTCTCTACTAAAAATACAAAAAATTAGCCAAGCACCTGTAGTCCCAGCTACTCGGGAGGCTGAGGCTGGAGAATGGTGTAAACCCTGGGGGTGGAGCTTGCAGTGAGCCAAGATGGTCCTACTGCACTCCAGCCTGGGAGGCAGAGGGAGACTCCGTCTCAAAAAAAAAAGAAGCACGTGCATTTTAAATCACTTATTCCCCGTTGTAAGGGTGGATTCTACAGAATAGCCATACTACCAATTGTCTTGCATGAAACAATAGGCATCTATGAGATGGCTGGACGAAATATAAGACAAAATTTGGAGACTTACATACTTGTTGTCATGTTTTTTGTAGTATATTTAAACTTTTTATATCAGTTAACCCACATGAAGGGTAAAACCATAATTTTCATCTCATTGTACAATATTCTAATCATCTCCTCTAATCCCTATCTTTGAGAGTGAGCTTGGGTATATAAAAAGCCTGAATATTATTTCTACCTTGCAAATAAATATAGAAGCCAAGAAATTTAAGGTGACTCACCCTATGTGGCATAGTTGTAACTCTTGTTATGGACTACCTACAACATTATACAATCAGTCAAACGGAGTTTTTCATGATATTTTGCCTTTTGGAGGACAATACAACCCTAATTACCAGAATTAAATGATCAAAGATAAAATCGCTTCCTAGAAACAATTTGAAACAAGCAAAAAGAAATGAACAAAAGCCTGAAAACATTTTTGCAGTAAAAAATGTAACCAGAACAGGTGCTTCCTCATGGGCACTTTGCAAAAACACAGCCTATTTGAAAACGCTCATTACATTCTCTTAATTTCTCTACCCTCGTTCCTTAATAATTAAGGAATCAAATGCATGGTGATGATAACAGGACCCCATGCCTTAAGTGACCATCCCCATCTGCTCCTCATTCCCCACCTGAAGCTATCATCTTCCTTTTAGGCCATCGCCTGGGACAGCTGGAAAGCTGAGAGCAAGCTCATAAATATGAGGTTTCGAAATGCAGCCAGACGGTTGCAAAAACCATAATGGACTTGGGGTTTCTAACTCCTGGGGTATTGGCTTTCTTTCCTTTAGTAAAGATGCCTTTTTATGTTTGGTGCTCCCACCACTTCTTCAAAAGAGTGCGGTATAGTTTCCCCATTGAGGATGAAGAGATGTCAGATTTCCTTCTACTTACAATATTCTTCCTAAGCCTGAATAATGAAGGAAGGTTTGGGTCTCTTTCATTTTATTCTGTTGGTAAAAAAATGCGCGCGCACACACACACACACGTATTCCTAAAAATGCAGCATAGGATTATCTGTTTTCATGTTTAATGACTAAGATCAAGTGTCTAATTTAAAAATCCCACATGTTTGCTACTAAAAGAAAAGGGGGAAAAGGAAAAATACAAAGTATATTTTTGAGCCTGGTATCAAGGAGGTGAAGGAGAGATGGACTCAAGAAATATGCAAAGTTGATGTCCTGACATAAAATATAAAAGGAAAAGAGGAAAGACATATAAAAGGGAAAACATTATGACAATAGAAGAAAAGCAAGCCAATGGAAGTTATTGATATAACTGTGGAAGAAAGGCACCTTGATTGAGTAGATAATGCCCCTGTTTGTAAATCTCTAGCCAACAAGCTATGTAGATTTCGGCAAGTATATAAAACAGTTCAGAGGTTTGCTATACTCATCTGTCCTGCAGGATTAGCAATAATATCCCATGTTTGACTGTTGGTTACATCCTAAGAGTTATTCCACCTAGCTTCCTCCTTGCTAAAGATTTCTAACCTTGTTTAATATTGGATGATTGTATCCTCCTTGGCTCTTTCTTCTGCTCTGTGATGAAAGCTAATTAGTCAAAGCATTCATGACCATTTATTCAGCTTTGTCTGCTCTGAGTTCACTCAAGGACATATGTCACAGCCAGACCTCACCAATGATGTGGAAGGAGACTTCTGCTGGAGAGATTCAGGAAAAGCAACTTGCCCAAGGTTAACAAAGTTGTAGGCAGCTGAGCCAAGATTCAAACACAGGAAGTCTGACTTTGTCTTATTTTGAGAACTACATATGAGAGACCAAGAGTTCATGTCTGATTCTACAGTGAACATTCTCAGATTGTAACATGAAAAATACTATTTTGCAGAGCTTGTTAAGTACATATTCCAAATTCTGCCTTAATTTTATTATCAAACTCCCTTGTCAGGTTACTGTGTTTCAGATGAACTTGAGAACACAGCATGAGATGAGGGTTTACTGATTTTTGTTTTGTAAATGGTATTGAGAAATAGACAGTTCCTTATCTTTGTTGTGTACAGTGGCTTATTTAGTGGGGCAATTACACTGATTATTCTCTAGACTCAGGGACATAAGTGTATGATTTTTAAATGTCTTGTGTTTGGTGATAAATGCTAGATTTCAGTCCCTTGATTAGACAGAACAGATACCAATTGCTTATTATTTATAACACTCTGTGTTTGATATGATTACTGGGGGAGTCATTGAGGATGGTACATTTATTGGCTTATTTTTCTAGAAAAGTGCTGTCCAACAGAACTTTGGAAAATGGTGGAAATGTTCTGTATCTGTGAGTGGCCTTCCCTCATACATGGCTATCACAAACTTAAAATGACTGGTGCAACTGAGGAAAGAAATGAATAATTTAATTTAATTTTTATTTATTTATATTTTAATAGTCACTGTGATTAGTGTCTAAACTATGTGGCTTTCAAATAATAGGTACCTGTGTACACACAGACATTTTAAAAAGCTGAACAGTTATTTTCTTATTGGTAAGTCTGATTTGTAGAATGGTCTATGCCAAGAAGTTCACTTCTGTTGAGAAATTAACACGTGGCTTTAATTCTTTATGTTTGTTGGGGCAATGTATGTGTCTTCACAGCCTTGCCATTCCCAGGCCTCCCCACCCCCGTCCCACCTTCGTTGGGCAATGTAATCTCAATGTCAGACACATTCATGGGGGCTGGCCTCACAGAAACCTAACAATACACTGGCATCCTGACGAGTTGCCACAGTGCTCCCAGGACAGGAACCACCTTTGCAGAGAGACTGACTCATTCATTATTCTGAAAGATTAAGTACCAAATACCTCATTAGAGAAACTGCAAGCTGAAAAACAGATAACAGCTGGAGAAAAGGAAAAAAGCCATTTGCAGATGAGAAAGTGGTGAGGGTAGAACTAATTGGTTCTTCACTGAATAGGTCTGGCTTTCTTTCCCAATCACCCAGGGCCACATTTTGCCCAGAACCGATGCCCATGAGCTTCTGGATTCCTGCTGCAGTTGCCAGGTAATTCTTACCATTAAAGTCCTAATGGAATTAGTAGAAATGACAGACTGTTCAATAAATCACACACTAGTCTCTTCCATTTGAATGAGAATTGACTGGCACAAATGATTGATTAACGTTGACAAAGCCATATGGGTTCAAATCATATTCCTTTTGTTCATATTTTCAAACAATTTAAATTGTATTCTTCTTGAAGTTCCATCATTAAGATTTTGTTTGTTTGTTTTGTTTTTTTTTCCAGAGAGCACAGGGGAAAGGAAAGTTGGATTAATTCTCAGGCCTAACTTGCACTGGCTGTGTGATCTGGGGAAAAACAGTTAACCTTTAAGCCTCTGGTTCCTCATCTGTAAAATAGTTTATTCCTTAAAGGTGTAACACTCAGCAGAGTCTAGCTTTCAAGAATGGAGTCTTCATCAAGACAGTTTCTTCAAATCCTTCAAACATTTCCAGCCTCAAACAGATACAATATATTTTGGCCTTCATGATGGTTAATTTTACGTATGAACTTCACTGAATTAAGGAATGCCCAGACAGCTGGTAAAATATTATTTCTGAATGTGTCTGCAAGAGTGCTCAGAAGAGACTGGCTCTTGAATAGGTAGATTAAATAAACAAGTCTTCCCTTACCGAAGCGGGTGGGCATCATCCAATCAGTTGAGAGCCCAGATTCTGGGGGCGGCAGGGAAGCAAAGCAATGGAAGAGCAAATTTGCTTTCTCTTTGTTTGAGCTGGGACATCCATCTTCTCCCACTCTGGGACATAGATGTTCCTGATTCTTGGGATTGGACTCGAACCAGGACTTACTCCATGACATTCTCCCAACTCATCCACCCTCATCCCCAGTTCTCAGGCCTTCAGACTTAGATTGAATTACACCATCAGCTTTCCTGGTTCTTCTAGCATGCCAGTAGCAGACTGTGGGACTTCTCAGCATCCATTTACACATAAAACCAATTTGCATAATAAACCTCTTATATTTCTCTCTCTCTATGCAACCTATTGATTCTGTTTCTCTAGAAAATCCCAATACAGGCTTTTTGACACATAGTTATAAGGTGTCCTATCAATTCAGTTTTACTTTTACCTTTTAAGTAGACTGAAGGCTCCTAAAAGGCAGGTACAAACTGACAGCCTCACCAGCTATCAGTCCAACAGAACACAGCCCACTGTTTGTCTAAACACACAATCTTTTCACCTCAGTCACAGTTATTGATTGAAAGCGTGCAGGGTGCTGGGACTTTTAAGGAAATTGGCTCACTAAGAGCACTTGTCCAGATTCAGGTAAGAGTCAGTGAAGGGACTTGCGGTGGAGTGTGGAGTTCAAATAAGGTACATGCTATTCAGTACTGGGAGTTTGTGAAAAGAGCAGTAATCAGTAGAACTTTTCTACTTGGCAGCAGACTCTATACTCTGGGCTCTGGGGCAGGACCTCTTCTCTATTCACAGGAGGAAAAACGCTTAAGAAGAGTAGGGTTGGTCCCCTAAATCAAAGTTTGATTTTGGTGCATAATTATTATGATAAGACAACAATAAGAAATCAGTCAAAGTAACTATTTGGAAATCCAAGGTAACAGAAGTCCAGTTTTATCAAATGAGGCAAGAGGGAGTGTATAGTCTGATGACAAGGAAGCACAGGTGGATTCCCAGCCAATGTTAGTTTTAGAAACCCTAGGGGTCAAAAAGGGGATCCATGTCTGGCCGGACTCTCAGTTCTAGGTCTAGATGGATAATCTTTTTTTTTTTTTTTTTTTTTTTTTTTGAGACGGAATCTTGCTCTGTCACCAGGCTGGAGTGCAGTGGCATGATCTGGACTCACTGCAACCTCTGCCTCCCAGGTTCAAGTCATTCTTCGGCCTCAGCCTCCCAAGTAGCTGGGACTACAGGCATGCCACGTCCAGCTAATTTTTGTATTTTTCGTAGAGACAGGTTTCACCATGTTTGCCAGGATGGTCTTGATCTCTTGACCTCATGATCCACCCGCCTTGGCCTCCCAAAGTGCTGGGATTACAGGCGTGAGCCACCGTGCCGGGCCAATGGATAACTTTTTACAATGTTCCACTAAGTTAGAGGTTGACAAAGAAAGCACAGATCTGGCAGGGTGCTGTGGCTCACGCCTGTACTCCCAGCACTTTGGGAGGCTGAGGCAGGCGGATCACGAGGTCAGGAGATTGAGACCATCCTGGCTAACACGGTGAAACTCCGTCTCTACTAAAAATACAAAAAAATTAGCCGGGCGTGGTGGCGGGCGCCTGTAGTCCCAGCTATTCGGGAGGCTGAGGCAGGAGAATGGCGTGAACCCGGGAGGCGGAGCTTCCAGTGAGCCAAGATGGCGCCACTGAACTCCAGCCTGGGCAACAAAGCAAGACTCTGTCTCAAAAAAAAAAAAAAAAAAAAAGGAAAAGAAAAGAAAGCACAGATCTGACACTGGATGAATGTTATGTTTCATCAGGATACAGACCTGATGAAGGATAGAGCCCAGAGGTGGAAAACTTCCTTGGTCTTTCCTGATCTCAGCTGTGAGTTGCAGGCAAAGCAGATTGAGAAGAATTCAGTTTGTGAAAAGTGCATGATATTCTTAAGAAATGAATATGCATCTCCTAGGCACCCATCACCTGTCCTTTTGCTGACCTTTTCCTGTTACAAAGAAAGATTAGCTAAGGTCTAGTTAGCTGTCCATATCTGGAACACTGATAAACGACCCGTGGGTGGAACTGGGTTGTAACACAGCTACTCAAGTTGTAACCATAGGAATAAAAGAAAAAATGGGACCAGGAAACCAGTCATCATTAGAACGCTGGTGAGGCTGATAGCTGGATAGCAGTCACTGCAGGCTTTGTGCCAAGTGGCCTGGTGTCCCATGTACCACGGGCATCCTTGAGACTGATTCACAGCACTTTAGTCTGCCCTCAGTCCTATCTCCAAATAGCCTGGTCTTCAGTTTAGTTTCTATCTTGGGTAAACCCTCATTCTCAGTGTGTTTGGATTCTGTTTGCTTTCCTCCTCCGCCCCTACATGTACCTCTAGGACAAGAGGAGTTTTGAAAAGAAGCCTGCCTTTTTTTTTTAAAATCAACTTTTGTTCCCAAGTGCTGAAATTTGCTAAATTCCCTATTCCTTTCTGCCTGGCAGTGTCAGAGCATGCTCTGATCCTCTCACTCACTGACACACACACACACATAGAGGGCCATCTTTCTCAGACACAGCTGAACTACATGGATGCTTCCCTTTTTAATATTGTATTTTAAGTAGCACTTTGTATGTTTTGAAGTGATTAGGAACACAGATTCTGGAGTCTGACAACCCTTGAACAAAAAGATGGCTCCACCTCTTATGATTTGGAGCTTAAATTAAGCAAATTATTAAGTCGATTGAAGCATTTGATTCTTTCAATCTATAATGAAGAAAAAAGCAACCTATGTCATTATGAAGCTTAGCTTTCCCTAATACTTAATAGCCACTCAGTTAATGTTGTCTCTGTTATTAGTATTATTAGCATTATAAAAAGTCACTTGTTGTATCCATTTTAAGGTGCCAGATATAATCCCTGGTTCAAACTTGTCCTCAGTGCTAATTAATTTTCATCTTTAAAAAATTGCTTCACCTCTATAAAGCTAAGGTTAAAAAAATAAATCAACCAACCAACCAGCAACAACAAATACAAGCTCAGTCTTTCTTCCCCCAGTGATTCTTGAAAATTATCACTATCTAATGAAATAATGCTTATCATTTAGGGTAAGCAATGTATTAGCCACACATTTTATAAACATGTTTTCCTAGATTGTTCATCTCTTTCACTCATGTAGTCAAAATGTATAAGTTAGTCATTTACATATCAGGAAATGGAAACATGGTAGTGCAGTTTTTGCCTATGAGAAAACAACGTGAGAATGTAGGCATGATGAAAAGGTCAAGTCTTAACCAGGCTTGTTACCCACTAATCACTAGATTTCAAGAGCTTGTTATTGTTATGGTTCACGATACATAACCTGTATAAACCATTTCTTTGAGTAGGGGGATAGAAAAAAACATTTGCTCAATGGTGAATAAGAAACTGAAGAAGCTTAGATAATACAATGGGTTTCAGTTAAAAGTGATGCCATCCAAATGAAGCAGTGGTTCGTTCTTTCCTCTATATTTCACACACCAGCCTCGAGCCAGGTTGCCACACGTTCTCTCAGCTATATCCCTTCCCCTCTTTGCCCTGTCTAATAACCTCAGCCAGACTAATTTCCTCAAACTTGTCTTCAAGACTTTGGAGTCTTGTTTTTATTGCAGTGTTCACTAGTGTTTGATTGGGGAGCTTCCAGGCAACATAAATTCCCACTGATATGTTTGGGTAGGCTGTGCAGTTTCCATACCAGTCATTTCCATTTCTCTCTAACATTCTACATTTTCTTTTCTGTTTTCTACTGCAGCTCCTCACACAATCCATCCTCCCATTCTCCGTTTCCTGGGCCAGCTCTCCCTATCTATTCTTGCTGAAGTCTTCTTTCCTTACTATTATACATCTCTGAGCTCATAAAATCTTTGTCATTTGACCTGAAAGACAGAGCTTATTTATTTATTTATTTATTTATTTTTGAGACAGAGTTTTGCATTTTTGCCCAGGCTAGAGTGCAGTGGTATAATCATGGCTCAAGACTCATTGCAGTCTTGAATTCCTGGGCTCAAGCAATTCCCATGCCTCAACCTCCCAAGCAGCTAGGACTGCATCAGCACACCTGGCCAATTTTTCTATTTGCTCTAGAGATGGAGTATCACTATGTAACTCCTGGCCTGAAGCAGTCCTCCTGCCCCAGCTTGTGAAAATGTTGAGATTGAAGACATTGGCCACCACACCTGGCCATAAACTCTTTTTATTAGAAGGTCTGGAATATTCTACTATTTCCTTTGTTTTTATTTTCATTATAATTGTTATTTGAATCAATAGCATCTGAGAGCCACCTGAGAGCATAGAGCATATTGCACAAATCTTCCATTTGTATTACTCATTGATGCTAGTTGAGAGAAACTTGAAAGATAATTTGAGTGGTTTCTCAATATTTTAAAATGGCAGCCCTTTGGTTCAAACATAGAAGCCTAGGGTTAGAACAGACTAGAGCTGTGTAAACCACTTATCCCAACCTACTCACTTTATCTTGATTGACATTTGTGTAGAGAATCCTCAGAACTCTGAGAGTTAGGAAGTCACTGAAGTACAGTTTCGCATCATTAATGAGGAGGTAGGGGTTGTGGATGAGTTCAGATTACCAGCCCAAGGTCACAGAGCTGACATCTTGCACAGGGCTGGGCAATCAGTCAACTCAGGGTCAGTACTAGTTGAATTAAATGTGTTAGTTGGTTGCCAGTTGTTGAGTAGCAATTTACCTAAGCTTCACTTAATGATCATTTCTATGAGGAGAAAACATGTAGCATAATGGTTAAGAGATATTGTGTGATATATGTTTGTGTCTGCTAAGATTTTAAGATGCTTGGAATATAAGGCAATTCATGACTAGTTATTGCTCACAAAGCACCTGGGGAAAGTTAAGAAGCTCAATGAGCTGAGGTCATCTTAGAGTCTTCCTTGCTTGTTGCTGACTTAAATGCTCTCTATTTGAATCACTCTTTCAATGAGTGAGTTAACCAAATAAGATGAACACTGGCCTGGCAAATGGAAATCACATAATTCCTTTGAGGTCAACAGCATTTTGAAGGGGTCTTTTGACTCTCAATCAAGCAGAACTCTTGTGGAAATATTCTGTCCTTGTGCAATGCCCCTGAAGAGACTGAAGATACATAGCTGCATGGCGTTCATTATTATTAACTCAGTCCTTAGGTAAACTAAGTAATTTGCAACAAGAGCCTTAATATTTCATAAAATAAGACACTAGTTTTTTCTTCTCTCATTCATTCATTTAACAAACTTCTTTTGATTGAGAGGATTGTTTGCCTTAGTTAGGTACCGCCTTTGCAAACTGCAAGCCTGGTGGGTTTAAGAGGCTTCAAATGTGGATCTTAGGCATGTTGATTTTCAGCCTCTGTGAAGTAGTAATTAATACATGAAATTTAGGAATCTCTTAATTAATATCATGAAACAATTTCTCAGGTGGGTGTAGAACTAAGGAAATTATATTTTCAAGGTCACTCAGGACTCCACACTGCAAGCCATAATCTGGAGTTTACTACCTATTTAATAGCTTATCACCTCCCTTCTCCTGACTTGAAAAGGAAAGAAGCCAATATGTGTGAAGCAATGTACCTGGAGGGCAAACTTGTATCTTTTGAAACACGATCCACATTCATGTGGTACAATAGTCTATACGTACTCTGCAATATTGACTACTCTAATGTGGAATAATGTTCTGCTTTCATATACCATATGTGTCTCTCTAATAATGTTCTCTCTGATTTTCTTTTCTGTGATATTCCCTTGTGTTGATCTAGTTCCTCCATGACCTTTAGTGTTTCCTCAATATAAACACATCCCTCACTAACTTCTATTCATTGACTTAATCTCATTGAAAAACTGTAAAACTACATACAATTTACCCCTTTGAGTATGTGTGCCAACCACCATTCAGTTGTTAAATTGACAGAGAAGCAAAACTGTAGGTTTACTTGCAAGCCAAGTTTAATCTGATAGTTACACTTTTTCATAGTTAATACAGAATAACAGTGCTGGACTATCTCAAATTTCAGAGCGGTACATGTGAACCTGAGACCTTGCTGGAACTAAGTACCCTTCTATCCAGCAAAGCATCCATCCCTGATGATTTGTGTGTCCCTGATCATCCAGCTGTTTATCCTCTGAGGAAGATTTCAGTAGGTGTTTACACTCTCAGTCAGTCAGAGTTCAACCCAAGCTTATTTTTCAAGGCCCACCGATTTGGGACATGATACTTTCCATCCTTTAGTTTGTCTAACAGATGTGGATGCTCCTTAAATGCCCACCTGAGATATTTATTTCCCTGGTACCCCATGATGATCTTCTAGTCCTGGTGGCTCCAACAAACTTCATAACACCTTAAGACAAAATTGAGAATTACCTTTAAGTGTTTGGAGAGAAAAATAACTTTTGAAACTGTCAAATGCTTAGACACTGAGTGAGGTAATTTAATGTAAGCTTTTTATTTTAATTTTAGAATTCCAATCTTATTTTTCTTGTTATTAGTTGGCTTAATTTTGCTGTTTATTCAATGTTGTATTTGACGCATCACTACAACGCATTTCAAAATTTCTGTATGCTAAATATTTCTAAGAATTACTCACAATTCTATCTCATGTACTCAGGCTGAAGTTAAGGAAAAGAAAAAGAAATGAAGCACACTTCAAACAAATGCAGTAAAATTATAATAGCAAAATAGCAATAGTCCCAACCACCCATATAATGAGACTTCAGCTCCCCGAGAACATGGCACAACACATGTGTCAGTGTCAACCTAAGGCTGAGATCTAATTAGGGCACATTCAGCCCATCTGATTATATGTTTCTTGTTTGGTGACAAATCCGTTCATTTTGCAACAACATTTCCGCAAATGTCCAACAATTTGTTTCAGAGCCTCAAGCAGATTTTTAAAGTATATAATTTTATGAAGTGGTGAATAAGAGTGTTCCTCAGCAAATAACCATTCACATATAATCTGTTTTTCTGACCCTTTAGATGAAATTGCCAAGCCTGGTGAATGAATTGTCGAATTCTATCAATTAATATTTTTGAATACTAATTTTCTTTTTTAAACTGAAGACAATTAAATGGTGGAAGATTTAGCAGATTTAATTTAGCTGAGTATGTCAGTTGTGTATGTGGATTGTGTGTGGTTTTCAAAGACCAAACATGTCAGGGAAACATCTTTAAATAGTAGAAATACACTGGATGCTTGATCTGGGTTTTGTTGCAAATTTGTGGTATGATTCTGGCAAAGTCGCCATTCCTAAGGTTTATATATCAGACTCTTGTAAAGGAAGCTAGACAGGAAGTCAAGAGTTCTAGAATTCTAGTCTTTGCCCTGTCTACTCAGGGCCTACTTCTCTTCACATAAAATATGACAAATTTATATCAGTGTCTTCTGAAGGTAGCAAACCCGAATTTTAGGCTTCTGTCTCATAAGCCATCAATTATTTCAGGCAGTGGTTCTTGGGCAGTGACATCACAGGCTCTCTTGACCTTCAGAAGAATGTTTCAGAATGGAGTCCTTTACATTTTGGTGATTGTAAATACAGGCATTGCTGTGTGTAAATATACACACTGATTTCTATATGGAGTAAAACTGGTGCTAAGCTATATTAGGGAGAAAAAGTACTCCTCACTAAACACAACTTGCTGATATAGAATATTTCACGGTTTTTTGTTTTGCTTTCTTTTGCTTTGTTCTTTGGAGTGGTGTGTAGATGTGTGCCGGAGAGGAGGGAAGCATCACATACAACATTAAGCATACGTTGGCAGGAATTGCTTTGTAAATGACCCCTAAAGTAAATGTCTTTATATATACACCACACACATACACACATACACACGCACACACACAATGAACAAAAGAAAATTTAAAATAAAACTTGTTGCTTGTAATGTGAACCCATGCGAATGCAAGCATTCAGTTTGTACATATGTATTTTTATTTTGGGTTTTCTGAAGCTGTATGTATATTTTGAGTGATTCTTACACTCTCTTTCTCTCTCTCTCTCTATATATATATAATTGCCCAAGTATGAAGGCTTCTTTTTCTTTGTAATATTTATAGAGCCTTGACATTGAGACTTAACCATTAGAATAACATTGACAGTAATGATGCTAGACAAAAGAAATTACTCTTGTACAGGTAACAAAAATCACTGATTACTAAAAATGGAGTAATAGTGCCTTGGTTTATAACATTAAGATACTCAGAGGAAACAAAACAGTCAGTAAAACTGGATGTTTGGTGCCACTTGTGAAATTCAACATGGGAAAATCCAAATTTGCAACCTTTTCAAGTAGTCTTTTTTCTTTGTCATAGGCAACGGCTTACATGTTATTTTTCCCCCAGTCAATGTGTCTATACATTTGCAAGCTAAATTTAAGTTGGTTATTTTTTTGCTGACAGCTCTAACCTCTTTTATTGGATTTTTATTTTTTTCCTCTCTCACTAGTACTTGCAACACCTTCCAATTGAGTGTTGCTTAATGTTTTCATTAGTATGTGATTCCCTCCCTCTTTCAGCTCATTAATAAAGGTATTAAATAAAGCTGGCTCCTCTAACTGCTGATGTTCTCTCCACAGTTCCTCCCTCAAACTGGATAAATTTCCATTCATTAGTGCTCTCAGCTTACCATGATCCAAGCAGGCAATGTAACTACACTCTTTTCCAGGTATATTTGGACTATATTCTATACATGCATTCTTATTACTCATGGGACCTGATGTTTTTCTCCACTCTATCTGGATCATTACTAAAATCAAACTTAGGCAAAACTAGTGGGATGTCAGGGAAAGGAACCCACCAGTTTAAAAAGTGCTGGTATAATGGCTGGTTTTTTTTGTTGTTATGGTTGAGGAAGTCTGAAACCAAAAAGACTGATGCAGTTTGCATGTCAGATACAGTAGATAATCTGTAGGACTGGAACAATCACTTCCTATTCCTATAGACCAGAAAAATGCATCAATGAATAGACAGACATGTTTGTTATTCCCAATAAATGCTCTGGGTCTGACAATTTTTCTTAGTTTAATGTATGAATTTCATTTCGTAACAGCAATAAGATACTCCAGGCTGTACATTTGTTAGGGATTATTGCACTTCTTGGGTGGTTTCAGTCATACTGCCTTTAGTCTTTTGCCATATAACATGACCCAAGGCACCTTATAAATAGCAGAGCAATGCGCTGCCTGTCATGAATAGCCTTGTAAAGGGACATGGATTATAGAGGTATGATAATAACTATAAAACAGGAGTGGAAATTTAAGTGCCTGCATTTGATAATCTGTATGATTAGTATTTTTTTTTAACATTTTGGTCTTTTGTGTTTCATTGTGCTTAGAATTTTCATTCTGTTGAACACAGAAATCAGTGTTCAACAATACAACATGCTAAAGGCGTTGAAGGTAATTCAAGACCTAATTTAATATTTCAAACCTTCTCATAGTTTTGTTTACCAATTAGCTGTCAGAGGTTAGGCTGGAATTAGCTGACTTACACAGCAGCCTCATTGGGTCAGAAATCACAGATAATCATCGTAAGTTACAGCAAATACTCTAAGGATTGAATTCTTAAACTCCAAGCAAAAGTAATATCACAGAGATAATGCCTTGCAATTTCAATATCACAACTGAAAGGGCAACTGAGCACTACTTATGTTATAAAACTAAAGTTGGAAATTTATGACATATAACATTTAGCCAAATGGGGATTTGACATTTTGTAAGCCAGCATCTTATGATATCAGATGCATTTTTTTTTTTAGTTTTGTTATTTTTTTATTTTTGGTGTTATTACATCCAGATGTTTGACATAATGGTGACCAAATGTATCCATGTTTTGTTTCCAAGTCATTTATTATAAAAGGAATAATAAGGACAATTTTAATTATCATGAGGCTGGCCAGTGTTAATGAGGAAAAAGAGATGAATAAATATGTCAATTCAGGTCTACAGGTTTCTAATTCTTCTGCATTAGCTGACTTGAACCAAACAATCACCTGCAAGTCAGCATGTAACATTTTCCCTATCACTTGAGTGGGAAAACTATCATGTTAATGTGTACTTAGAAGGTGGACAATAGATGTATATTTATGATGCATATAATTTTCTTGTTGCGCTATAAGCATGATACACAAAGTGTTGTGAAAATGACCCATCACCACACACCTCTCATACTGACTGTCCCCTATGCCACTCAACTGTCATTCCATTTCAGGCCAAATATTCATTTTAACATCTTCTCATCTTGCATAAAAATACATGGCTGTATCATAGAATTACTCAATCATAGAATAGATGAAGAGCTTTCAAAAACAAGCTTTTACCCATGAAGAAATTCTTAGTACAGCATCCTAAGTGAGTGGTCATTCTCTCCTGTAATGGATTTACACGGATGGAAGCTACTATTAGAATTTTTTCAAGTTATATCAAAATAGACCTCTTCATAATCTCTAAACCTTGGTCAAGGTCTGGCTTTTTATGTCAACATAAAAATTAATACCATTTAGATTCTGATTCTAAATTTCTATGAAGAGAAAACACTCACTTTCAATCCTAGATAGGAAGCTCTAGAAGGCACATCATGAATTGTAGCCTGTACGCTTAATGATGAAATTCTGTTGTGACTGTAGAATGTTCTGCAAAGAAGTTTATAGATTAAATTTTGCCATGCTTCATTCAGTGAAAGGAGATGAAAGACAGATAACACTGACAATAGCCTCCATTTAAATTCATGTAATATATCTAATATGGTACTTTGTAGCATTTTGCAGAGCTGTTCTTTTTATTTTATCAGGATAGGAGCAGTTACTTTTTAACAAAAGAATAGGGTTGAAAGAATATAATAAAAAAGAAAAAGTACCTCAGTATTAATTGTTATATTTCACCCTAGTAACATATAGATTATCATGCGTATTATTGGTTCGAAATTTTTTTCTCCCTTTATCACTCTTTGGAATTGGAAGTTTGCTGAGGGCCAAAATCAAGCCTGACCACTTCTCTTTGCAACTACAATAAGTCTGCCAAGAAAAAAGATATTCTATCAAGGATAGATAAAATTAGTTACTGAAAAAGAAAGTTGACAAGGCACAATGCCTCATGCCTGTAATCCTAGCATTTTAGGAGGCTGAGACAGAAGAATCATTTAAGCCCAGGAGTTCAAGAGTAACCTGGGCAAGATAGCGAGACCCTATCTCTACAATTTTTTTTTTTTTTTTTTCAAAAATTAGCCAGACATGATGGCAGGCACCTGTAGTCCCAGCTACTAGGGAGCCTGATGCAGGAGGATTGCTTGAGCCTAGAAACTCAAGGCAATAATGGGCTATGATCAAGCCACGGCACTCCAGTCTGGGCAACAAAGTTTATATTTCCTTAGAAAATAAACAAAAAATTTAAAATTAAAAATTAAAAACTAAAAATAAAAAAAGAGAAAGTTTTCTTCTATAGGATCCTTAACCCCCAACTGATATATTATCTCCACTTTACCTCTTAGCCACACTTTCTTTCCATCAAAGCTTTTCAGTTCACTATAGCCTACAGTCATTGCTCCTTCTTCATCTGGGTAATAATCAATAGACCATTGTTAACACTTCATCATATGTTGAATTGTGAAATTAATTGCACTGTCAAATTGAGCTTTTTTATGTTTTATATGACTATTTCATGTTTTACATATTTGTCTTTGTTGACCAATGGGACTTGATGCTATCAAATAGTAGGACTACTTTCCCACATCACTGCATTTTGCATTTCCTCAGCACATTGCATTGAGCTAGGCACATAGTAAAAACTCAAAACATGTTTGCACATGTTTTATCAGATACTTAGCTGGCTTCTTTAATTATTTCCAGCACCCAGGTCATCTGACCTTACTGGGGGAATGTAAATGGTAGAAAAATTGCAGTTCCTATTCAGTGTCTCATGTGGTTAGAACTGAGCATCAATGAGGTGAGGTAGAATGTGCTTCATCATTAATGTCTCCCTTCAGAAACTGCACAATGACAGCCTAAAGTTTTTTTTTCTTTCTTTCTTTCCCCCACATATATATTTGAATGCTCAGAAAAGATAAGAAAGCCTGAAGAAGAACAGACGTGTTAGAAGTGTGAAATGGATTAACATCAAAGCCCCCTGGGAAAAATCTGAAACATGAAATGCAGGCTCCTGACTGACAAGAGCTATTCAGAGAGCGTTCAAAGCCCGGCAGTGCATTTCGGGCTGTGTCTCTTCCTGAGCTGTGAGAGGCCTGTGTAGCAGGTAGAGATGCTGGGGGAAAAAAAATCCCTTTCTGAACTTTGGGGAAATGTAGCCTCTGTGTGTAGGAGAAGGGAAAGGCAAGGCACTTTTTTTTAACCATGAAAAGACACAGACTGTTTCATATATAGGCAGAGAAACAAGCCACTGATGTATTTGATACGAACGGTAGTGGGAAGCACCCCATGCATAAAATCCTGCTTACCCATCACAGTGACTCTAATGTTCAGTATTCATGAATAATTCTTCCAGTCTTTACAGGCTAGAAGCAGTAACTACCCAATATCCATTGTCATCCTACCATGAGCTCATAGATTTTAAAGAATCAGTAAAAACTGGTTATTTATTTTCATTCCTTAGTAGTACAAGGCCAGAGACTAGAAACTACATTATCTTTCACAATAATTTCACAATAGTTATTTTTAACTTATAGTATTTTTAGAAAGTCTATTTTGTTTTGACACATAAACTTAGCTGTTTTTCAAAGTTGAGGGGTAAATTGAGTGACAGCTTAGATCTGGAAACGCTGAATGTGATTTGATAAAGACAAATATAATAAGACAAAAAGTGGGAGAGATCCCTTTGGAATTACAGTGAGGATTCTAATTAGAGAATGTGCCCCACCCATTATTATAGCTCTTAAGACTGAGCTATCCCCTCACTTTATGACCATGCTTTCAATGGTTAGACTTTTATATTGTGACTGCAAAGCAATTAGACCTTTGATTCTTCTTTTCAAAGCCTCAATGAAACATCTATAAACAAAATGGTCCTCAGGCACTTAACCTTGCAGCACCAATGGGGATATATTCAAAGTGATAATACCTTCTTTATGAAGGTGAGATTAATGGTGGAGGAAAGTCAAAAGACATTAAAATTTTACCTGCCAAATAAGGTGATTCTACTTTTCATAAACTAACTCCAAAAGCCATTTTTTGTCTCTTGGGAAAGTTAGAAGATAGTGGAAAATGTCTATTTACTTGCAACCAAGAATCATGAATATCCCAACCCATCTCCTATCAGAACTTACACCCAATAAGGAAAACATACCTCTGTTCCAAACTTTTATACACATTTTAAAGTATCAATTAATTAACTGAGTGAGTCAACAAATATTTATTAGGAGTGTCTGATGTTCTAGGCAATGTTGTGGGAATACGAGTGAGAACAAAAACTTTTGATTATGATTGATGTATCTCACACTGTGTAATTATTTATGTAAATCAACCATGTGGCGTTTGTCATGTCTGCTTTTTTATTGTTGACTATATTATTTCTTTTCATGTTACCCATCTTCCCACCAATTTTTAACTTCATTGAATGTTGTTGTAATATTATTGAAGTAAATATCGTGTTGTAGTTCATGATTCATCTGCAGAGTCAAGTTCTTGTGGGTTTAATTCCTACACTCTTCATTTAATGACTTTGGCAACATTTAGCAATGTCTTTGTTCCTCCATTGCTAATGTCTCCAATAGTCTTTTTTAACAATTGCAAAATGTGAAAACAAAAAAAGAAAAGATTGCTCCACTGATGTTGTGATTCAACAAGTGTAACAGACATAAAAAACTTAGCATGATGCATTGACAAAGATGCTCAATAGTGTCATTGATGATGGTAGACAACATAGCTTCTCTCTCCACTCAGTCCACTGGAAAGCCTTGTGCATTACCTAGTGAGGTTGATGCCTAATGCAGGTACACTGATTGATTTTGATGACTCTGTTACCAAAATGTTTAATGTTTTGTCAAAGAAAAACTGTCTTACCACTTACAAATATGTAAAGCTGGCTCTATATGTGTGGTTGTCAGTGTGATACAATTTTAGATTCATGAAGAAGTACAAGGCCCTAGTTCCATGGATATGTGTTTGCTTCCTATAGTCTTCTGATAATTAAAAACATTTTCAAGATAAGTATTATCTTTTATTGCAGACCATTTTTGAAATGTAGATATCACAAAGATGGGTAGCATAAAAAATTTATTAAAGTTTTTATAACTTAATCATCAAAATAAATATCTAAATTTTAAAAACATCACTCATAGATCCCTCAGTTACAGAAAATATCTCATTCATCTTTGTATTCACAGTACATAGAAAAGTAGATAGTAGGCACTTTATTTTATTCAAATAGATCAATGCATGGATCATATCCATGCATGGATAAGAAGGACTGTTCTTTCATAAGCATGCTAGTGTCTATTTAGTTTCAGATTTGTGTTAGTGGGGGGTGATTGGTAGGTACAGGCTGCTGAGCTGTTAATGGTATAGAAATTTAAGTGACTAAAGCAGAGAACACTGAAAAATATTTTTTCTACCTTATAATTTTCCGTCTTTTCTCTGGTGACATCAAACAGCTATTTGGCTAGACTGTGACTTAAAGTCTGTCACAATCTACAGAGGACAATTGTGGGCTTACTCATGTTGAGAACTGGGGCAGAATTCCTGCCCTGGGCCAGAGAGGTTCTTTTCCGCCAGAGGCATTATTGTGAAGCTGCTAAGGGGGCTTTGACTGCTCATTTCCTCTAAGGTGTTTTTGTTTTTGTTTTTGTTTGTTTGTTTGTTTAAAAAAAGGAAAAAACAGAAAAACAAGAAACCAATAGAGGTGAGTTATTACCTAACTACAGATATTATCTGAGGGTAAAATCGGGAGCTGTAGAGAATACTTGATCTTAAATCTTTATCTCAAACTTTTGAAGAAGAAAACAGAAATCTGAACAGTATAGGTACTTATTTCTGTCAAAATTGTTTTTTTTTTTTTGTGAGAAGATTACAATCAAAACATTTTCCCTTTTACTAAACTTGGATGTCTGCTTGAGGCTATTGTGTGGTGTTTAGCTAGTATCTTCTACATTGGTTATGAATTTTCCATCAACTGGTTCTTTATATGGGAAGTTATCATTTGAAAAAGAAAAACTTGAGTTACAAATGTATCCTTTGCTGTCCCGGCTGGAGTAGACTGGGTAGTGGGGTGAAGTGTCTGCCTCTAATTATGGAGAGAGAAATACTGACACAGGGAGGGAGAGCACCATCCAGAGCTTCCTCTCTAAGAGTTGAAATCACTATCATGACTTACATTACAGGGTTCACATAGTAGGAAATTATCACTAGCATTTGAATATATGAAATCAGAAAAATGTATGGATATAGTTTTATTCTTGCTATTAAGGAATTATTATTGAGTTGATAAAAGCAAAGAAAGAAGCAAGAAGCAGTACTAGAGATGAGATGGTAACAACTTGGGCCGGAAAATGATGACTAGATCCATCCACCAGAATAGAAGCCCAGAAAGTATAAAAGGTGTCAATAGAAGGAAACTCAAGTGATTAGGTGTCAACATCAGAGAGATATCATGCAAGCAGTGGGAAAATAGTTCAACATCTAGATGAAGAAAATAATTTGAAAAGTTTGGTGAGAGGTGGTAAGTAGATATTTAAATAGTTACATGTTTGGAACCAGGGAGACCTGATGGTGGAAAAGAGAGACCAGAACCCAGCCATGCCCTGTTCTTCAGGAAATTATCAATGTCACTTAGGACACGGAGTCCAAATCCAAAGTTAGAGTCAAACGGGGAAACTACTGAAAATTGGACCCACAGTAGGAGTTGTTATGAGATGTAAGACAAAAAAAATCAGTTTCCAAAATCTAAGCATGACTAACAACTTGCTGATTAAATGATGAGGCTCCAGGCTGCAGATACATCATTGTTTTATTTCAGCTTTTTTTGTATTTTTAATTTTATCTTTTATTTTTATTGAGACAGAGTCTCGCTCTGTCACCCAGGCTGGAGTGGAGTGGCTCGATCTCAGCTCACTGCAAACTCCACCTCCTAGATTCAAGAGATTCTCCAGCCTCGGCCTCCTGAGTATCTAGGATTACAGGCACAAGCCACCACACCCAACTAATT
>NW_012116733.1:2553316-2598646 GCF_000951035.1 Colobus angolensis palliatus
TTGTATTTTTAGTAGAGACAGGGTTTCATCATGTTGATCAGTCTGGTCTCAAACTCCTGACTCATGATCCACCTGCCTCAGCCATATTTCATCTTTTTGTGAACCAACAGGAGCCACTGTCTGCAATGGATTTAGCTTGTAGTTAAGGATTCAAGGTTTTCTTGGGTCAAGATCCATGTGGATCATCAAAATATTATGACAATGACAAGTGTCTCACAACAACCTAGAGAATAGCCCTTAACATGAGACTATTGAACAGGCTCTACATTCACAAAGTAACTATAAAGAAATTTGTGAAACCATGACTCTTATTTTAAAAGTAGATTTTAAAAAATTATATATATATATATATATATATATTTGTCATCAATTGTTCCATTCAAGATAAGAATTAATCTATGTACAAATAGGGTATGTTTGTGAGAGGAGTAGGTGGACAGACATAAAGGGGATGTTATTAAAGAATGTGATCTAAAAGCAGCAACTGACAGCTATCAAGAGCACTAGACAGGAGATTGTACTGTCGCACAAAACAATAATAAACGATGTTGATTTTGTTCTATTTCCTTTGCTTTAAAAAGCAGAGAAACTTACAAAACTGCCTAGAAAGTTTCCCAGACAACATGGTTACATATTGTGAACTGGGGTTGGGAAAGCTATCTGTAAGCATCAATTACCTGAAAAAACCACTTGAGTGTAATGCTTTCTTTTTAGGTGATTTTGGATGTGTGAGAGGAATACCACAATTAATGAGAGAAACTAAAAAAAAATAAAAATTAACCTTATTCAGAAAACACGGAAGTGACATCACTAGCACTATTGCTCAATATGCCCTTTCTGAACTAAAAATGAATAATAAAAGAGTATATAGCAATTTCTGGTCATGTAATCTTCAGTTTCCAGCCTAATGACTGAAAGTCTAGAAGTCTTCTCTGTAGAAGTAGCTGCTCAGCAGAGATTCACTTAAGTCTTGGATATTAGAGGCTTTATCTGTTTATTTGATGATTGGAATTTTCTGCCCATTATTGATCCCTGCCACTCTTATGAACAACTTAAGTGTCTGACACAAGTGAGTTGATAAAATAGACTGTATTTTGTATCCATTAACTGGCACTTCATATATTGTCCAAAATCTGTCATGAGCTTTGCAACATTTCCACAGCAATAGCACCTGCCTATTCAGGGATCATATATCAAGGTGCATCCAGTTCATCTGCCACAACAGAAATTGGCTGCTGCTGTTTATATTTTTACCCCCAACTCTTGTCATGAAGTTACCCCTTACCTTTACTTGTGAAAAGAAAAAATGGGACATACTTCTAGGATTATTTTCTTCAATATTTCTCTATCTAACAAAGACATGTGTTTTATGATTTTTGATATGTTAGGTTACATACATTTACCTGCTTGAGGAAATATATGAAAAGATATATTTAAACTTGATAGATGTCAGTAATGCTACCTAAAAATGTTCTAGGCATGTAAAATCAACCCCTATCTCTAAAATATGAGAGAGAGACAATCCAGTTTTTTTTGGTTTTTTTGTTTGTTTTTTGTGTTTTTTTTGTTGTTGTTTTTGTTTTTGTTTTTCTTTTTGCAGAGTCTCAATCTGTCGCCCAGACTGGAGTGCAGTGGCGCAATATGCTCACTGCAACCTCTGCCTCCTGGGTTCCAGCGATTCTCCTGCCTCGGCCCCTCGAGGAGCCAGGACTACTGGTGTGTGCCATCACACTGGGCTAACTTTTTGTATTTTTAGTAGAAATAGGGTTTCAACATGTTGGCCAGGTTGGTCTCAAACTCCTGACCTCAGGTGATCTGCCCACCTCAGCCTCCCAAAGTGCTGTGATTACAGGCGTGAGCCACCTCGGCCTGCCCAGATCCAGTTTTTAAATGCCAATGCAATACCAGATGTTTTTTACATGCATTATTTCTTTCAACACTCACAGAAATCCTGTGTGGAGCCATTGATTTTGATTTTTACTGTTGAGGAAATGTCAAAGTGCACTAGTGAGGTGCACTGGTGTTATATTCAGTGGTTTGCAGGACCAGGAAAAGAAGTCAATTCATGGATCTTTAACACCCAGTCTATTTCAATTACACTAATGACATTGCAAAATCCCAGCATATATGTACTCAGAAGTACATAATAATGCTGACAGCAATAGCATAATAACCAAACTAATATTTGGTTAATAGCTAAATTAACCAAAGATAATATTTATTGATATTTACCATGTCATAGGTTCTTTTTAGGTATAGTTTCATTGAATCAACAAAACAGCTCTTTGGAAAAAGAAAAGTGTGGTTATTCTTATTTTTAAAATAAAAAATGTGCCTTAAGACCAGGAGTTCTCTACCAGACTGGGGAACATGACAAGACTCTGTCTGTACAAATAATAATAATAAAAGACTGAGCCTGGCAGCACATTCCTGTAGTTCCGGTGACTTAGAAGGCTAAGGCAGGAGGAAAACCTGAGCCCAGAAGTTCGAGACTGTAGTGAACTATGATAACATGACTGCACTACAGCTTAGATGACAGAGCAAGACACTGTCTCAAGAAATAATATAAATTAAACATCAAGACAATGAAAAGGAATGTAATTTGCTCAAGTTTGCATAAAAGGTAGTTATGGACAGGTATTTAACCCCATGCCTGACTCCAAAGTTCATAGTCACAATAACTCTAAGTGCTTAAATATGGTAAGTGCTTCCACATTCATTATTTTATTTGAGCCTATAAAACCTTATGAGAGGGGTAGAGCAGGCATCCACTCACTTTACAGGCAATGAAATGGAGGGTCAGACTTGCATAGAGCTGGTAAGCAGCAAGGCAATGTCTTAAGCTTGGGTATTCTGACTCCAGTGTACACATTTGCTCTTATACCCTACAGGATGTCCATGATGCTTACATAATGCAGAGAAAACAGAGTGCAACTCTTTGTGAAAGAATAAATGAATTTCCATGTTCCTCCTTAACTTGTACATAAAAGGGAAATTGGACTTCCTTAAAAGTGTATAGAAAGTTTGAAACAAGTCTTTTCATCTCCTTGAACTTATTTTCTCAGCTATCTAACAATAGCCTCACAAATCTGTTGTTAAGGACAAACATTGTGTGTGAATGTTCACCTCCTTCCTTTACAATAAACAAAATACAACTTTTGCCCTCAAGCAGGTTGCAGTCAGTTTATGAGGATAAGGATATGCATCATAAAACAATAACCAAAAAAAAGTGTGTGATGTATGCCGTAGATATTTAACAAAATAGAAAATTAGTGAGGGATGATATTATCAGGCCAACCTTGTGTAGAGCTGCTGAGCTGAATCTTCAAGGATCAACTCTCCAAGAGAGGGGTCGGATTCCAGGGGAAGGCAGTAATGTGACTCTCCACGATAATCTGTGTCGTTTTCTTTAATCAGCCACTTTGGAAAACGTCTTTGGGCCGCATTCTTTTATGGTTCCTCAAAAGTGTTTTAGGCATAGAGTAGCTGGTTCCCTGCTTAGTGTCTGTAGTTCACCATTCATCATTAATTTTTGAGTTCATTATTCAGACCTCTAGGAGTATACTGAAAAAAGCACACAAACTCCCAGAAAGGGCAATAATGCAAATTTTCCCCTAACATTGCATCTGTACGTATATGCACTTCTTAGACTGTTATTCTGCTGAAGAGCTAACTGAACGCAAAAGACTAAGGGATGAAAATGTTGAAAAGAAATAATGAGGGGACACAACAGAGGAATTCTAACCCTGGTTGGAAGTTCTACTATGGTCTTTCTGATAGCTCTGGGTAGAAGGAGGGCATTGAGTACCCTGGGGAAAGGAAACCTAAAAGTCTTTTGGTGGCCATATAACAATCTCTTTTTTCCCAGCTTTCATTTGAGCCCATCAACCAACCTGTTTAGGAAGACACAATATTCGCTTAGAAAACATACGGAGGCTGAGAGACAAAAAATAACAGATGCAGTTCTCCTAAGCCCTGTTTTCCTGCCAGCCACAAACATTTCCACTATTTTTATACCTCAATCAATCCCCATTTATATTAGTACCTCTTTGAAGTACTAAGTAAGGAGAAATTATGTAGCATGAATTTGCCAGCACCTCAAAAGCAGAAAGCTTTCTTTCTACTGCCAAAGCACAGTGACAGAGGTTGTTGGTACCAAAGGCTCATATTCCCTCGACACTCCAACACTTTTGCAAGCAAGCGGAACAGATTTGGACTAAAAGCCGTAGCACCTCTTGGCCTTAGGGTTTTCTCTGCCCACAGGTGCCCGGTCAGCCATGTGAGCAAGGTGGGTCAGAGGTGCAGGAGAGTTAATATCTCCTGTGAGATGCCCTTAACTAAGCGCCAACAGGAATTTGTGGATAAATATCCCAGTTGTCACTTTGGGTGGATACCTCTGGTACGAATCTTTTAAGCTGCCTCCCAGTGATTGCTTGTGGAACACAGCTCTTGTTGCCCAAAGTAGTAACATGGTTAATAACACACCACTGATTAGTTTCCTCCTCTTTTTTTTTTTTTTTTTTTTTTTCTGAGATGGAGTCTTGCTCTGTCACCCAGGCTGGAGTACAGCGGCACGATGTCAGCTCCACCTCCCAGGTTCATGCCATTCTCCTGCCTCAGCCTCCTGAGTAGCTGGGACTACAGGCGCCTGCCACTATGCCTGGCTAATTTTTTGTATTTTTAGTAGAGACGGGGTTTCACCGTGTTAACCAGGATGGTCTCGATCTCCTGACCTCGTTATCCACCCACCTCGGACTCCCAAAGTGCTGGTTCTTTCTGGCTTATTTCTTCACTCTCTTAGTGGCGTTTCCCTGCATCACCTACCAGATGAGCTATTTGCACTGGAATCATTGCATCAGGAAAGTATCCTACTCATGATGATAGATTTTTCACTTAAGTAAAATGCATACCATTGGCTCCCCTTTAAGTCCTGGCACTCTCATTGCAAAACATAACACAACTTTATTGCATTTTACAGCTAAAAAAAAAAAAATATTTAAAGCCACTTTAAATAGCATCTCCATTTCTACCCAAAGAAGCCAACTAAGAAACCCATTAATAGCAATGCTTTGCTCTTGTTCATAATTTTGCACTTTTTAAAGCACTTTCCCATATTTAATCATATTTGATCCTCATGACAACCATGTACAAAATGTAGGGCAATGCTAGCTTGAGGGACAATGTGGAGTGGTGGAAAGAGCTCTCTAAACCGGGAGTCTAGAGACCTGATTCTGTCAGTAATTAGCAATGCAACCACAGACAAGGCCTTAACCCTCTCTGGGCCTCAGTGTCCTCATCACTGCATGAGGGGCCAGTCTATGAAATTTTTAAGACTGTTTCAGCTGGTAACTTTCTATGAGACCCAAAGACAGAGATGGAGGGTAGAACATGTGGGTGTGGGATGGCTTCCCTAAGGGTAGACAACGATGAGTACCAGAACTAGAACTAACATCAAAATCTACCAATTTTAGAGCAAAGATGCATTAAGTAGAAAATTACATCAAGCATTGATGGAAAAGCTCTCATGCAAGCCATGGAGAACACATTGTATACCACACATTACCATCAATCCTGAAAATATCCTGTAAGCTATCTTTTATTGTCAATCTACAGATGAAGAACCTTAGATTCCAACTACCTGTGTTACTAGGCTTAGGTCACAAGCTATCAGTGGAACTTCAGATATTTTCAGATATTCAGATACCAGATAAACCCGTATGTATGATCCCCAAACCATCCTCTTTTATTAAACAAGTGGGTTTTGTTCTGGCACATCTCACTTCTAATATTAGAAGTTGGATATGTTTGGGTTCCAATCTTGGCTCCTACCCTGATTATATTTTCTTATCTATAAAATGGACATAAGCTTCCCTCAAGGTTATTGACAGGATTAGAAGTGATGAAGAATTCATGTTTTGCAAATTGGTTTTTGCTGACTATATCTTACTCTTCTTTTCTACTTTGTCAATTTTTCTGCCAAACCAGCAATCTAGCCCACACCGGCAGTTTCATAAAGCTAAATCCTGCCTTTCTTCTGCAGACACACACATGGGTAAGGCTGGAAGGCTGCATAGTATGTGGAAAACTGCAAATATATATATATATATATATACACACACACACACACACACACACACACAAATAAATATATATAGAGAGAGAGAGGGGGGAGGAGAGAGAGAGAGAGAGAGAAAGAGAGAGAGAGATGGGGTATCACTTTGTTGCCTATGGTGGAGTGCAGTGGTATGATCATAACTCATTGCAACCACAAACTCCTGGGCTCAAGTGATCCTCAGACCTCAGCTTCCCGAGTAGCAGGGACTGCAGACATGCACCACCATGCCTGACAAATTATTTTTATGTTTTGTGTAGACAGGGTCTTCCTTTGTTGCCCAGGCCAGTTTCAAAGTTCTGGGCTCAAGCTATTCTTCCCCCTTCACCTTCCAAAGTGTGGAATTACTGGCATGATCCACAACATCAGGCCAGAAAACTATGAATATCTTACAAATTTATTTTTCCTTTGTTCTGTCTCTGTCCTGATTCCAGTCTATTAGATTTGTGAAAAAGTCTACCTCTACCTATGATCCCAGTATTCTTATTGTATTCACTTATTCTGCATTGCTTATTCTTCTCAACATTTTACTGGTGAGGCTGTGTGTGTCCATCCACATACATGTATGTGTTGGAAGTGAGTACAGAGGAGAATCTTCCACTCCTTTTCAGATTCTGCTAGCAAGCAATAAATAACTAATGGACTATGACTATACCATAAGGCTAGAAGGACATATTACATATACCAGGGAAATTGCACAATAATTATATTTTAGCTTAAATAAAAGCAGAGAAAGTTTAATTAAGACTTGTAATTGATAGTTGAAAGATTAATCAATCAATAATTACAGTAATGATTATAGGGTATAATTGAGTTTAATTGGTGGGGGCAGATTAATGATCAGAATAAACCTTTCAGATTCCTGTCTTACAAATATTCAAAAATGATAGATTTTGGCTCACACAATTAAAAAGAAATGCGAGAATCACAGATCATGGGTCTTTGGCAACTAGACTATGAAAGGGAAAACACATGACTCAAGTAAAGACATTGTTCTATTGTTCAGCCTGTATATCACTATACTGCTAGTCTGTACAAATTTGTGAGTAATGGAGGAAAATATGCATCTAAGGAAGTCTACAGAAAAAAAAAATTACTTGAGACAGATTCTTTGGAAGCTCATTTCTGAGGGGTACTCTTTCGATCTCCAAGGGCAAAATGGTTGTATGAATTCAAATGACATTCTTATCAGTTCATCATAAGAATAGATTCAGTAGAGGATCAGATATCTCAAGGATACAGTTCCAGTTGATAAGATGAAGACCCTCTCCATTCTGCCTGATCTGTTCCAATCAAATCCAAGTGGCTACTGGGACTAATGTCAATTCTACCTGAAGAATTGATTCAGTTCTCTTTGGAGAATTGGTAGGTGATCTCATTTCTGTGTCCTCTCACTGATGAGAACGAATCCCACAATGCACTGCTCAGATGGAGACATACATGCTCAGGGGTTGAGTGAGTGTTCTTTTGGTTTTCCCAAGTAAACAGCACTATATTCTTGATCCTGCACACCACTCTCAGAAAATAATGCAAATGTAGTCTCAACATTTATGAATATATAAACAAGATTAGTCATATAAGAAGATAACCTCACGAAGTACTTTTAAAAGTCTTTCAGCTCATCAGAAAATCAATTTTAGCTACAAATTGGAAATCAACTGCTCCCACATTGACTAATGACTTACACCCATTTCCTCTTGTCTCCCTCTAACTTACATGTGTTCTCTCAACCTAAATGCAATAACTGTCATGGCAAGGATTCTCTATGCAAAAGCATTTAACTAAGCAGTTCATGAACTCAATCAGTGTTTTTATTGATTATCTACTCTATTTGTCCAAACATATGCTGGTCACTGTGGTAGATGTAGGTATAGGGAAAGATTGTGTATCCCTGACCTTAAAGTCTGTGCGCTATCACACATTACTGATTGAGAGCATAATGTAGTGATAAACAATGGCATTGAAGCAGAGCATTAATTTTTGACCCATTTATATTTGCTGTATGGTTTTGGACAAATTACCTAAACTCTCTTGTCTTCAGTTACTTCATCTGTTAAAATAAATCTGATTTTGGCCGGGTAAGGTGGCTCACACCTATGATCTCAGCACTTTGGGAGGCCGAGGAGGGCAGATCACGAGGTCAGGAGTTCGAGACCAGCCTGGCCAACATGGTGAAATCCCATCTCTACTAAAGATACAAAAAAAAAAAAAAAAATTAGCTGGGCATAGTGGCACATGCCTGTAATCCCAGCTACTCGGGAGGCTGAGGCAGGAGAATCGCTTGAACCTGGGAGGTGGAGGTTTCAGTGAGCCGAGATCGCGCCGTTGCACTCCAGCCTGGGTGACAGGGTAAGACTCCCTCTCAAAAAAAAAGAAGAAAATCTGCTTTTTCATAGTTTGTCATTTATCACTCCCACTGCCATACTCCAATGCAAGTCTGACACTAAGTATCAGAGTTATCCCAGACTTCATAAATGAAAGTACAGTCGTCACTAAGTTTACCCTTAGTTCAGAAGCTAATCGCCAGTTCCAGTGGTCCCAGACTACCCAGCTTTTGACAAACTGGCTGCAAATTTTGCCATTGCCACTACCACCTTAGTTTTGATAATTTATTACAATGATTCACAGAACTCAGGAAAGTAATATACTTTTGATGACAGCTTTATTTTAATCATTGGCCAAGTGATTAACTCAGTCATCAGCCTCCCTCTTCCCTCCCTGGGGGTTGGGCTGATATCATGAGATTTCAAGCCCCAACTCTCTAATTTCCTGAATGGATTTTCTAGTATGGCAGTCCCCATCCAAAAACCGTCAAGATGATCACATGAGACACCTTGTTAGCATCAACTCAGGTGCGATCTCAGGGTTCCACCACAAATAACTAAGATGCTGCATCATTTGGGACGTTCTAAGGCGTTTCCCACCTAGTAACCTGGGAAAATTACCAAGTTCTTTGTTACGTAACACCCAACGATTCTTTGTTGTTGGTGGTGGTGAAAAAGATAACATAGTTCCGAGTGTTTTATTGTTTAAAATTATTAAGCAAAAGTAACATGTCATAATTTTATTAGAGAATAAGAGAACCATACAATTTCTATTTTGTTAACTGTAATAAGATACTACTCATGATTTCAGTACAAAGAAATGTCAATGTCCACTTCAGCAGTCAAAATAATATTTAGGCTGGGGGCGGTGGCTCACACCTATAATCCTAGCACTTTGGGAGGACAAGGCAGGTGGATCACAAGGTCAGGAGATCGAGACCATCCGGCTAACATGGTGAAACTCTGTTTCTATTAAAAATACAAAAATTAGCCAGGCATGGTGGCATGCGCCTGTAGTTCCAGCTACTCGGGAGGCTGAGGCAGGAGAATCGCTTGAACTTGGAAGGCAGAGGTTGCAATGAGCTGAGGTAGTGCCACTGCACTCCAGCCTGGGTGACAGAGTGAGACTCCCATCTCAAAAAATAAAATAAAATAAAATAATAATAATAATTTTATGGCTTACATAGAACTAAAGCTAGGTTCTGCAGGATAAGTGTAATTTGTTAGGCAAAAAATCTTGTATAGTTCATATAAGCTATCAATGTATTCACAATAATTTAACAAATAATAAATACAGGTTTGTCGATAGTTTTTTTTCACATTTTATATATTAATGGTTTTGAGAAAAATAAAATAGCTCAGAGCAGTCTGAGCTATGTGAGGTTTGCAAACTGTATAATGTCCAGAGAGATGGGAGTTTGGGACTTTCCTCCTTCCAACCCATGCACTCATGCCTGGGGCAACTGTGGTTTTTTTTTTTTTTTTTTTGAGATGGAGTCTCGCTCAGTCACCCAGGCTGGAGTGCAGTGGCCGGATCTCAGCTCACTGCAAAATCCGCCTCCCAGGTTTACGCCATTCTCCTGCCTCAGCCTCCCGAATAGCTGGGACTACAGGCACCCGCCACCTGGGGCAACTGTTTAAAAACAATTTGTTTCTGATGAGCTCCCTTGCCCATATATTCAAGTTCCTGGATTTTGTGATACAAAGAAAAGTGTATAGATAATCAATAATTTCTGTTATTTTGATGTAAATTATTGGCAATTAACTTAGAAACTGCCTCTTTTTCTTTCTTTAAAAATCCACATGTAACTACTGCTAATCTGAGTGTATATTCAGGGGAATTTGAATTTATACTCCTGGATGACCATCCTCAAGCTTAGGGCTCAAATAAACTCTATACTGAATGTTTTTTCTGGATCATATTATTTAAGGTTGATTGTAAAGACCTAGCTCAAGGGAACCTCAGTGTTTTCATCACATGGTCATGAAAATCAGCTTACAAAGGAAGTAAAGGAGGAACAGCCCTTATGTTGAGTTTCTATTTCCCTTTTCTGTATATAACCGGGCCCAGGAAAAACCAACCAGTCTGGCACTTCGATCACGAAGCAAGAACCTGGTTCCATTCTAATCTCTGTCAATTTCTAGCTTGGTCAGTTTACACAAAATACTTGACATCTTAAAAATTTATTTTCTCTACCTGCTGAGAATGATATCTGGTATGTCTGCCTTGCAAGCTTATTTTAAGACCCAAAGGTGCTTTATAAATTTAGCAAGCTATCTTGTTTTATAATTAAACTCAAAGGTAGAAATTAAGTAAAAGTTCAAAACAGTCAATATGTTCTTCAATAGCATTATTGCCCCTTCCTGCCACCCCTCTTAACTGTTTAGCACTATTTTCCTATACCTATATATTATTTTGACTAATTGCCCAGCCATTGCTCAGGAAGTTCTAAGAAATATATTGTGATATCTTTCCCAGTTAGTTTCATGGCAAATGAGAGAGGCAGAGTAAATAATAGATATACAATTTCATAAACAGAAAATAAAACATCTTCTGCCAGACATTGAGAATGAGTGATCCTGTATGCACAGAACTACGTTTTGATCCTGGAAATCATGATAAAGAATGGAGGCAGGGATGTACACAAATTACCGGAGTGCAATTCCTACCAGAGTACATACTTCAAGAATGTATGCTAAAAGTGCCATGGATTTTTTAAATACTAGAAAAATTAATTGTAATTGAGAAGAACGTCAGGTTATGCTTCAGAAAAGGGATGTTTCTTCTACTTCTTGAGAGTCGAAGAAGGAGTTGTGTGAGCGTTTCAAATGTAAACTCTAGCATGAGCTAAATGCAGAGTGGGTGGAAGAGCAGGGCATGTTCTAGGAATGGTGGATGCAGTGTTAAAATCAGAAAGTGGAAAGCTTTGGAGAAAACGTTTAGAAGATCCACCACAGCTGAGAAGTGCATAGCAGAGTGGCGTTTGGGGAGGGAGTTTGATTACCTCTTTGTTTGAGAAATACCACCCTTGCTCTGATGAGAAGAGTTAATTGGCTCCACAGGATAAACTGCAGTCTAGGAAACATCTCAGATATTGACCCTAACAGATGACTTTTTCAGGGCTTAATATGTGCCATACAACATTCAAAACCATTCAATATGTCAATACATTTAACTCTTAAAACAATTTTATAAAGTAAATCCTCTTGTTTTCTCCTTTTCATACACAAGGAAACAGGGAGCCCAGGGATTTAAGTGAATCCAACAAGTAATATCAGACCATTTGGTTCCAGATCAATGTTTCTTCATCACCACAAGTTGAACAGGGTCCAGACTAAAGCATCAAATACAAAACAGAGAAAGAAAAAAGATTTGTGCTTGACTGAGAGAAATTTCAGAGATAAAATCCTTTGGTTTTTGAGACCTGGTAACTGGCGAGGCCAAAGGGGTGGGAGTAGCAGGGAAGATAGAGTATGGCTTTTAACTCTATGAGTTTGGGGCCTCTGTAGGATTTTTATAGATGTGTAAGAGTCATTAACTTCTCAATGAAAGTTGAAACCATGGAAATTCATGAACTTTCCAAGATGGAGAATGTATCACAAAAGGAAAAGAGAGATTAATTACACGAAGAATTTTAGGTCAATGGAGGATGTGTGGAGCAAAAGGTCTGGACACCTCCTCTAATTTTGATAGCGACTTCCTTCCTGGCAGGGTTGTGTTGGTTTGGTGGTTGTCATCTGCTCTCACTTCAGTTCTGAGCCATCACAACTGCTTCTCACAGAGTTTGCCACCATAAATGAGAGTGAGAGTCCATGACCAAAAGCCTAAGACTGTTGGGAGACATTTAATTACTTTAAAATCTCTGCAGCCGGGAAAACATAATGGTTAATGGGGTATTTTAAATAGTAGAGACTGTGTCACTAGAGTAGATTGTCTCTCCCTTGGAGATGATAAAACTCTAGTGCATAAATGGCGACAGGAGCATACCTTCAGCACTCATAAATCAATAATTGGTAAAATGTACTCGTGTATAACTAAGTAGATTTTTATATGGTGGGTCAAATAAACTGATCAGAGTATACTGCAAGACTCAGGGAAATTATGGGCCAGGTTTTATTCATAGGTATCCCTAGATTTTAAAACTGTGAGCTACATAGCTTAGGCGTAAATTAAAAAGACACTATGGCTAGGTCACAGGGAGAACTATCGATTAGGCTGAGAAAATTTTTTCAGGGCCCTCAGAATTAAGCAAATTTTCGAAGGTAAAGGGCTTTCTGCTTTTTGGAGAACACAGCTGTATTTCCTGGCAAAAGAAAAAAGAAAGAAAGAGAAGAACTTATAAGGCTAGCCTACAGAAGCAGATTGACCAAGAGTAGGGCTTGTGATTTTGGAAATCTTGAAATAAAGGAGACTATGAGAATTGTTAAGTCTGTAATGGGCTTTTTGATTATACTTCCTGTTGTCTATTTACTTTGTGGTGCCCTAGATAAAATATCGTGTCATTATTGGTATGTTAGCAAGTGTCATAATAGAGATGTTTTATAGGGCAAGCACTGGCAAGCCCTTCGAGTTCAAGGGAAAGAGGATGGTGTGATGTCATATTGCTGGTCATTGCACCTTAGTCTTCTGGAATATGTGAAGACTTCTTCTAGACTACACAACACTCACTTTTGAAAAATGAGGTACTTACAAGACACCCCTCCTGAACTATTCTGTTATTATCTATGCTTATGTCCTATATGAAGTTTTTCCCAACTACATCAATGGATAAACATATCTTATGTGCTGAACCCTGGTATCTACCACCTTCTTCATCACAAGATCCTCAAATGTTTGTGTACAAAGGAGAGCTTAGAGAACATATAATTAAACATCATTTCCTAGATTCAGAAGCTGAAAATGAGATACTTGAAAGCCCTTTATCAAACTTAACCCATCTGTTAGTCTGAAGATATAGCTCCTCAACAAACATGAACAATTGGGAAGAATGCATCACTGGGCAGGAGTACACAGAGAAAGTGATGAGGATATGCCAGAGCCAGCAGAATGTGAGAAGACCGGCGTGACTTACTGAGGAACAAGCACCACACAGGTGGTAGAGAACATGAACAACCCCTAAGTAACTGGATAAAACTTGGTTGGTTACACATTTTGGAAGGTAATTCTAGTGACAGTGGGATAAATGGGATCAGAGGGTTTAGATAATGAAGACAACAAAATATTCTTGGTGAGTAATATGGTATGGTTTAGGTATGTCCCTACTCAAAATCTCATCTTGAATTGTAATAATCTGCACATGTCAAGGGTGGGACCAGGTGTACATAATCGAATCATGGGGCAGTATCCCTCATACTGTTCTCATGATAGTGAGTGAGTTCTCACAAGATCTGACGGTTTTATAAGGGGCTTACCCCTTTGCTTGGTTCTCATTCTCCTTCCTGCCACCATGTGAAAAAGGACGTATTTCCTTCCCCTTCTGCCATGATTGTAAGTTTCTTGAGGCCTCCCCAGCCCTGAAGAACTATGAGTCAGTTAAACATCTTTCCTTTATAAATTACCCAGTCTCCAGTATTTTTTAATGACATCATGAAAATGGACTAATACATAATAAAAGTTTTGAACTGTAAAAGAAATTATTCTATGCTTCTTATTACTAAGTGACTTCTATTATCTCTATCTCGTAATTGAGTTTTATTTCTTGAGTTAGAGCATAAATTCATTCAGGGAAAGAGCATGGTCTTCTTTTTAGCCCACAATTTAGCATAGAATAGGAGTTAATGGAAGATCAATAAATATGTTTTGAACCAAATGTGTGAGTACATACTAGCTTTGGGGAATCATATGGTGGAAATAACTCAAAACTTATTTTAACATACCATATGCAAAATATTATGTAAGTCACTTAAATTAGAAAGACTTCAATTTCCTCAATTATAAAATATAAGAACTACATTTGATAAACTGTAAATTCCTTTCCAACTTCAATATTTTGTCATTTTCGTACTCAAATTGTATTGACGCACCTCAAATCCCTTCAAGACATATCGTATTGGTTGACCACTATGTTAGCATCCACCATGGCTTTTGCATCCTTGATTTTACAGCTCTGATAAAGGAAATTCATATTACTCAAAGGCTTTAAGGTTCAAAGGGAGTCATATTTTGTGGATTGCCCCAAATACTGTAGAGTCACAAGTGACTTCTTTGTATTCTAAAATATGTCTATATAATTAACACATTTATAGGTCTTGAGTTGTATGTAGCATGCTAAGAAAATAGTGGAAATGTCATTTAATTTTTGTGTTCTTGAACTCTCATTCAATATATTTGGAGTACATCAGAATATCTGCAAAGTGAAGAAAGTGAATTATAGCGACGTATCTATTTCTGCATGTAATTTGTATATTTTGTAATTACTGCCACTTGTCAGAGACAAGATGCTTCTTTATGAATACTGGAGGCAAAAGAAAGCAAATTTCTGGAGGAAAGGAAGGAATATTTCCCCTTTTGTGTTATTTAGCAGGCTTAGGATGCTTTGCACAACCATTTTTGTTCACATTTTCTTCTTATTATATACTCTAGAAAAGAAACAGATACAACTGGAGATCCCTATTTTATTGTGACATGTTTACTTTCCAAGGGAAAGCTGTTTAGGTAAAAAACCAACAGGACTCAGATGTCCAAATTTATAGGAAGTTATATATTTCTTCTGAGACTTGATTGATAGACAACACTTGTCAATCATGTATCTTAGGATCAATACTTGAAGGATACCCCAGAATGTGCCAGGCACAGTGGCTTATACCTGTAATCTCAACACATTGGGAGGCCAAGGAGAGCAGATCACTCGAGTCTAGGAGTTTGAGACCAGGCCGGGCCACATGGCAAAACTCCATCTCTACTAAAAGTTTTACAAAACATTAGCCAGATGTGGTGGCACGTGCCTGTAGTCCCAGCTACTCAGGAGGCTAACACTCCAGCCTGGGTGACAAGAGTTAGGCCCTGTTAAAAAAAAAAAAAAAAACAGAGAGAGAGAAAAGAAAAGAAAGAAAGAAAGAAAGAGAAAATAACAAAGAATACTCTAGAATTTTTCTTGCCTTCTGTTTTTTTCTCTCAACATTTAACAAATTACTTATTAGTGGAAATATAATGAATTACAGAAGATAACATCTATGTGTGAGTAATAGAAATCAAAAATATATAATTGCAGTTAGATCTTGGTGTATTAAAAATGAGATTCTGCTGTTGTTGATGAGGCTGGAAAATGAGAGGTGACCTGCCTGGTTGGTAGTTCCCAGGGAGAAAATTTAGTGGGAGTAAGAAATACTTAGCTGAACAGGGTTGGGCAAATCATTTTTATTCTCTTAGCTTTCATTCCATAATAAATGATAGAAGTTGAGTGATATTCCTTTGGCTGTAATATGGAAATATATTTTTATGTACATGTAATGTTTGCAGTAGGCAGAAAAGGGTCCCCAAATGTGTCCATGTCTTATCTTTTGGAACCTGAATTACATTAGGTTACATGACAAAGGGTATTAAATTTTCAGATGGTATTAAGGTTGTTAATCAGCTGACCTTGAGATGTTGAAATTATTCTAGACTACAAGAATGAGCCCACTGTAATCCCAAGGGTCTTTATAAATGGAAGTGGAAGGGAGAAAAGAGAGGACCAGAGAAAACAGCAGCTTGAGAAGAACCTGACCTGCTGTTTCTGCGTTTGAAGATGAAGGAGGAAGACCACAAGGCAAGGAATGCAGGCATCCTCTAAACGCTGAAAAAGATAAAGAAACATATTCTTTTCAGAGCCTCCAGAATGTTACACAGCCCTGCCTACCTATTTTGGTTTCAGACCAGTCAGACCAATTTCAGAATTTTTACTCTCCTAAATTATAAAATAACAAAATGATGTTGTATTTAAGCCACCACATTTGTTGATTAATTGTTACAACACCACCAGGAAACTAATACAATATTAAAGCATCAATCATTTCACATATGTTGAAATAAGTTATTTTAAAAATCAAATAAAAAGTATTTTAATAGTTAACAATTTCTTTACAAGAATAGATTTTATAAAAAACATGATTAGAAAGTCAATTATTTATATAACTAAGGATAATTTGATCTGAGGTTTTCTATTTTTTCATCAACATAAAAGAATAGCAATTGTAAAAATGTCATTACTGTAATGCTAAGAAAAAATAAGCACAAAAACCACCTTCTAAAGTCAGCTTGTCTACTTCTAAAAATGATGAAATTAATTCATTTGCAGATAGGTTTGTTGCTTTAATATATTTTTAAGCTCTAAATTTTGTATAGGTATCTCATCAACAAAGTAATGATTCAAATAAACTTTTAACACTAATGAAATTAATGAATCCATCTTTTTCCCACATTGATTTTCATCTTTGAGACATCGTTATCGTCAATAATGACAAATTCAGTTTCCTTGACCAAGACACAGCTGCTTCTCAGACAGGGTTTTACAGGGTCAAATGCTTATGCCCTTGCTCTCATCCTAATATTCACTCAGCATCAACTGAGGCTACTGTGTGAATAAAAAAAAATTGTGCCAGGAAGAATGAGTCTATGTAGATAGCAGGCTCAACGCTTTCCAAGGAGCTCACAAAAGAACTTTCCAACTTGAGCTGCATATCAGTTCTGTGAGGCCAGTGGGAAAGGAATCCCTCTTTCCATTTCATGACAGCTTTAGATCTAGCAGAATGCTATACACCTAGCCAAGGACACAGTTGTCTTAGGCCTACTGTCTAAAATTAGAATCACAGTCTTAAGCATTAGCCCTAAGATTTTACTTGTATTTGCTTATCTATCTTGTCACGAGGATAAAATGACTCTTCTTCCAATTCACAGAATTACTGTTGCCAAGATCAATTGAAATAAGTCATTAAGCAACCTTCCAATTTACAATAGCATAAAATAAATAAAATACAGTATTAGGAATATATTTAACCAAGGAGGAAATATCTTGTACACTGAAAACTAAAAAACATTGCTGAAAGATATTAAAGACATAAGTGAATAGAAAATCATGTTTTCATGGATTGGATGACTTAATGTTGTTAAGATAACAGTACTACCCAAAGTGATCTACAGGTTTCATAAAATCCCTATCAAAATCCCAATAGAATATATATATATATTTTGTATAGAAAAACCTAAAATTTGTGTGGAATCTCAAGCGACCTCAAATAGTCAGAATAATCTTTAAAAAAGAAGAACAAAGTTGGAAACTCACACTCTCTGAATTTAAAAGGTAATCTAAAGCTATGGTAATCAAAACAGTGAGATACTTGCATAATGACAGACATAGAGACAAATAGGATAGAACTGAAAGTCAGGAGAAAAGCCCTTAAATATATAGCTGATTGTTTTTGTATAAGGATACCATGACCATTAAGTGAGAAAGGGGCAATCTGTTCAAAAACTGGTGCTGGGAAAAATGGGATAGTTATTAGCAAAAACACAAAATTGTATCCCTGCCTAACACCATACAGAAAAATTAACTCAAAATGAATCAAAGACCTAAATGAAAGGCATAAAGCTACAAAACTATTAGAAGAAAAAATGGGGAAAACATTTCATGATATTGGATTTGGTGATGATGCCTTGGATAGGGCACCAAAAGCATAGGCAACAACAAAAAAATAGATAAATTAGACTTCAACAAAATTTTAAAAATCTGTGCATCAAAAGACACTAGCAAAAGCCTAAAAAGACACCCATAGAATTGGAGAAAATATTTACAAGTAATGTATTGATAAGGGATTAATATCAGAATACATAAAGAACTACTACAACTCAACAACAGAAAAACAAATAACACATATCAAAAATGAGGAAAGGTTTGGAAAGACATTCCTCCAAAGAAAATACACAAATGCCAGGAAGCATCTGGGAAAATATTCAACTTCTTTAGTTATTAGGATGTTTATTAATTAAAAAAATAACAGGGATTAGCAAGAATGTGGAAAAATTGGAACCCTTGTGCACTATTGGTGGGAATGTAAAATGGTGTGGTTACTGTTCCAAACAGTTTGCTGTCTCCTCCAAAAGTTAAATATGAAATTCCCATGTGAGCCAGCAATTCCACTTCTAGGTATCTACCCAAAAAATTTGAAACAAGGACTCACATTCATATTGGTATACCCGTGTTTATAGCAGTATTTTTCACAAAGCCCAACAGCTAGAAATATCTTAGTGTCTATGAATGTATGAATAGATAAACAAAACTTCAATAATCATAATGAAATATTCAGTCATATGAAGAACAATATTCTGATGCATGCTATGACTTGTGTGAATCTTGAAAACATTATGCTAATAGAAGTAAGACACAAAAGGAAAAATGTTGTATGATTTTGCTTATAAGAGACACCTAATAGCCATAGAGCCAAAAGGTAGCATAAAGATTGCCAACTGTTAGCAGGGCAGAGAAAAGAGGAGTTACTGTTTAACAACTGCAGGGTTTCTGTTTGGGATGATGAAGAATTTCCAGTAATGGATAGTGGTGATGGTTGTACAACATTGCAAATGAATGTAAATGGTTAAAATGATAAATTTTATGTTTATTTTAGCACAATAAAAATAAAATTGCAAAAACATTTTGACACCTATAAATAATAGTAATAATAATAAAGTGCAAAAACAGTTTGAAACCTATAAATAGTAATAATAATAATAAAGTGCAAAAACAGTTTGAAACCTATAAATAATAACAATAATAGATTAGCTAAGATTTTCATGCTTTTTATTTATGCTATGCATGTTCTGACTGCTTTACTTGTAATAATTACTTTAATCTTCAAAATATCAGTACGTAGAAAAATTTATTATTATTCCCATTTAGAAAATGTAAAAACAACAGTTTAATAACTTGTCTAAGGTTATGTAGTAAGCAGGGGTGGATCTTAGATCTGAATAAAAAATAATCTGGCTCCAGAGCCATGTTCTCCTGTTGTCTCCAAAATCTTTATATCGCTTCCTCAATTATTGCACAATTGTAAAAAAAAAATTCAAATGCATTAAGTTTCATGATTCAGTGTATACTTAATATGCTATTTTGAGAAACCAGGGTTTTAGCTGTATGTGTTGGAGACTCATTCTAGGGTTCAGGATCTCAATTCAGTAACTAACTGGGAAAATCAGCTATGAATCTCCAGCATCATTTTCTACCCTCCCGTCTGGCAAGGTCTTTGCTGAGGGTATGGGGGTCACAGTAAATATAGGATCAATGCACCTGGGGAGGGTGAGAAACTGGAAAATTTTCCTTTTTACCTTCCATCTGCATCCCAACGACCTGGGACTCCTAAGCCCTTTCAAATCTGTCTCACATCAGGGATGACTCTCTGGATTTTTCAGACATATTTGAGTTCAGATTTGTATGTCTTTAAAACTTGTCTCATCAGCACTTCTGGAAAAGTGGTTTCTAAAAGCAATTGCCTGTAAGACTCTGCGTTCTCTAAAATAATTAGCAAATTTTTGCATGGTGACTTTCTTCCTGGGGGAGTCACTTCTTTATCTTATAGTGAGAAATCTGACTTCTTTAGAAATCTTATTTTTCTAATCCAAAGCTTTTGATTCTGTGACCCACACATGACTTCAGAAAGTGATGACCCTTCTTAAGAACAGACATGTGCCATCTCTGTCTTACAGATGGCTCCTGCATCCTGTGCCATTTGATATTTTTCTCTGTTCTGCAGTTAGGTGGCTCAGATTCTTAATTAAAAGATTCATTTTTATGGCAGCTTTTATAAAGCAAATATCCGCACATGAAGGAAGAGGAAAAAGAACAGAAGGAGGAGGGAACACGGCCGGCTTTCCACCAGATACTGAAACGTTCCACTAATCTTTTTCGCACCTTGTGGAGTTTCAATTTTCCTTTTAAAATGTGGATTAAACAAAGTTGCCAAAAAACATATGCTTTCATGTCAAACATTTCACTTATTTGGGAGGCTGAAAGCAGCTTGAGAGCGCTCACTGACTCTGCCTGAGGAAATGGAGCAGGGTGGTTTGGGCTTTTAACTGAAAACGTTCTCCTTGAAAACTGAAGGGTGAACATGGAAGCTGTGATGAGGATCTGGTCACTGGTGGACTGTAAGACCATCCCAGCTATTCCCTCTTAGAGGAAGAAGAATTAGACCAAGTTGCCAACCTAGATGCTGGCCTTATCTTTTTTGGCTTGTGACTTGATTACATTTCACAGCTAATTAGGGTTGAGACAAGTCAATACTAACACACGAGATCTGTAGGGCAAACCCATTTACTGTAAGCTTCCTGAAGTACTCACCAGAAGCAGATGCTGACCTTATGTTTTGTGTGAAGCCTGCAGAACCGTGAACCAAATAAACCTGTTTACTTTATAAATTACCCAGTCTCAGGCATTTCTTTACAGCAACACAAATGGGCAAACACAGCAGGTAGTTACAGGGTATTACTATTTCCTAAGCTATGAGCTAGGGTTTTTGGACCAACCGTCTCGCATAATCTTTCCTCCTTAATGTGAATAAGATAATATTGTTCGCATTTTACAGAGGAAGAAACCAAGGCTTCCTGACACCTCAATATTTTTTGCCAGGTTGAACCACTAGTACTTAGTAAAAAAGACTTAAAACTCAGTTATTTCTCCTATTCCATTGATTTATATTTCTGTTCTTATGCCAGAATCACACTATTTTGTTTACTGTAGCTTTGCAGTAACTTTTAAATTCAGGGAGTGTGAGTCTCCAGATTTTTTCTTCCTTTTCCATGTTGTCCTCTAGAATTAACAACAGAGTGATGTTCTGCCTAATCCTTACTCCCTAGGCTATTTTTCATATTATATTCACAAGTCATTTGAATATAGTGTGAATCAAAATGTCCCCTCTTGACCCCCCTTTTTGCCAAAATGTTTCATAAATTCATGAATTAAAAGTAATATTAAATAATCTGAAACTCACGAAGCACTGTGTCAGCTTCTCTATCTTGCCTTTGCTATATATTACTTACTTTAATAAATGTTTATTAATAAATCCATTCATTCCAGAAACAATTAGAGGATAGTATCTTGAGTTAGATTTACTTAGACTGAGTCCCAGCTCCAAAATTGCAAACTTTGTCCCAGTCATTCAATCTTTTTGTGGCTAAGTATACTCATCAGCAAATTGGAAAAATATAGTACTTTAGAGTTACTGTGAGGGTAAAATGACTACTCTAAGTCTTAGAACAGTGTCTACTATTTAGTGAAAGCTATAGAGGTTATGCCTCATAGGCATTAATGGGTTGAGATCTGCCTTTGTGGTATGATTGTGATGGGCATATTTGTTAAATTTCCATCCTAGACTTCCTATAAATAGCAGCTATTATTGACTACTCTAGCCTGAAAAAAAACTATTTGTTTTTCATGATATTATATCATTAGAGATTTATTCTCTTTTCTGGAAGACTTCTTAATCTTCCAGATTCCCAGTAGATAGGTTGATAAGGAGCTGAGTTACATAAAAAATTTCTAATAACATTAGTTCTGAAAAAGATACATAGAGATGGCAAGTTGATTGGAGGTAAGGTAATTAAAGAGGCTGTGGTCAGGCAGAAGCACATAGCTGTAAGTTGTGACCATGTGAAACAAACCCTGCTTTCTCTAAACATTTGCTTCTGATTAGTTTTAGGGACACAGCCAGTGTCATGGTGAGTCATTGTATGATCATCTATATTTAAAGGCACAGATGTCCATCTCTCCAGTCCTTTCCTTTTTTCCTGCACTCTGGATTCTGGTTTCCAACCTCTTCTTGGATGTCTCTCATGGTCACATCAAATTGCACAAGTCCAAGCACGAACTAATGACAACCATCCTCAAACTCACTTCTCCTCCTGCATTTCTCTCCCAGAGAATGGCATGACCCTTCCTTGTAACACCAGCCAGAATCTTGGGTGTTACTTGAACTTCTCCCTCAGACTCTTCTGTTTGATAAATTTATATTTGATAAATATTTGCCTTTTTATCCCTTTGTCTCCATTCCCGTTCCTTCAGAAGTTCATATCTCATTTGGATTATTGCAGCAGATTCCAAACTCCTCTTCTGTTGAGCCAATGCCAATTTCAGCATTGTCATCAAAACAGACCTTCTGAATATTGAATCTAATTATGTCATTGCCCTGTTTGGACCCTGAATGATTTTTCAGAGTAGCTTTAGGTTGACAGCAAAATTGAGCAAACGGTACAAAGGTTTCCCAAATACTCCCTGTTTGTACACATGCATAGCCTCTCCTGTTATGAACATTCCCCACCAGAGTGGTACATTAGTTACCATTTATGAACTTACATTGGCACATCATTATCATCTAAAGTTCACAATTTACAGTAAGTTTCACTCTTGGTGTTGTACATTCTATGGGTTTGAACAAATGTATAATGACATATGTCCCCTCTTATAGTAGCACACAGAATATTTCATTGGCCTAACAATCTTCTGCCTATTTACCTCTCCCTTTCTCCTAAACCCTGGTAACCACTGATCTTTGTACATTCTCCACAGTTTTGCCTTTTCCAGAATATCATATAGTTGGAATCATACAATATGCAGCTTTTTAAGATCAGCTTCTTTCACATGGTCATATGCATTTAAATTTCCTCTGTGTCTTTTCATGGCAAGAGCTCATTTCTTTTTAGGGCTGAGTAATATTCCATTGTCAGGATGCACCATAGTTATGTCCTTCATAACTGAAGGACACCTTGGTTGCTTCCAAGTTTTGGCACTTCTGAATAAGGCTGTTATAAACATCCTTTGCAAGTTGTTTACACTGAATAATTGTAAGGTTGAAATATCATAATATTGGCCACAAAGCTTCCCAAGGCCTATTTTCTGCCTGTCTATACCACTTTCTCTTGGTGCAGCACAAAAACTAAACAAAATTTAGTTCCAAATACTCAAGGTGGTTTTGTTTGTTTGTTTTGTTTGGTTGGTTGGTTGGTTTTTGCCTCTGACCCCTTTGCACCTGCTGTGTTCACTCTGAGGAATGCTTTGCCTCCAGGCTCTGCATGTCCCTCTCCTTCCAGTATGTACTGTTTGGCTGAGGAGACATCTCTTCTGCTCAGAAGACTATCCCATGTTGTTGGCAGAAGTCTGAGTACCTCATTCTCCTTTCGGTTTGATCCTTTCCCATACTGGACCAAAAAGTTTCTTGAGGACAGAGATGAGGTATATCTTTACTTTGTATTCCATACACTTAACACAACATCTATTTTCAAATACATGTTGATTAATGAATAAACAGGTATCATATGAGAGTGAGCTGTGAGCTGGCTTTGGCTACATCATCTACCAGAGAGAGGTTTCAGGCAAAAATATTCTTTGCTTCCTAACAAGGTGAATTTAAAACAGGCAGAAAACATCTATCCTTGGGAATAAATACACTGTATTGAATATATTGAATGTTATATCAAATTCCTGTATAGGGCAAAAAATGTAGGTAAGGATCTGCTATGGTGACAAGCAGTAGGGCATTGGGAAAGGATTCATGAAGAAGATCTAAGTAGTCTCTTTTTGTTCTCTTCCTAGCTCAAATAACATGTGACGTTAGGGAACCCCACTGCTCATGAGGACCTTTCATTTGTCTTTTAAAGATGCATGGGTTTACAGTAGTTTAGAGTAGTCCACATTCCTCGCAGCTCTACAGTTCTCTAAATTGTTGGCAAAAGTTATATAATCTTATCATGGTTTGAATTTTATCTTGATTTACTATATCTCTATAACTTGAGTATTTGAGTTTACAACAGATATTAAGATATAATTTCAGAGATGCTGTGATGCTGGGGAACATGGCATTTGACGATTAAAATATAAGTTAAATCATTGAGCATTTATTGGGTACTTAGTAGGAGCACTATAGTATTTTAGATATAGTGAACATTGCAAAAAAAGAAAAAAACCAGGATGAAACAGCAGTCATAAATGGCTCTAAAATGTAACTGTGGAAGTAAAATTTAAAACAAGAAGGAGAAGAGAGAAGATGTTCTAGGATACTGACCTTGCTCACTAGCTACAAAGTAGTCTGAAACATGTGAAATATCAGGGTTGCTGAGGAAGGCCTGAGAGTAAAATTATGGATGTATCTGGGCCTTTAAAGCCTTCCAAAAGTGATGGTAAGGGGGAATATAGGATGTAAGCAAACACAAAGCCAAGGACATTGCCAAGCATGTCCTGGGGATTGGAAGGCAGGGGGGAGGGATGTGGATCATTGTGTGGGAGAACTGCCCAGAGGGAGAATGGGATAGGAGCAGGGACTGTATTTGCTGACAGCTGAGAATGGAGCTGGGTAGCAAACACCACCAAACAGAGACACTCCAGAGTCTGAGCAGGGCCACAGATGAAAAAGCGAGATCTGCCTCAAGGGGAATGGAAAACATGAAGGGACCCCTCTGCAGGTATCACAATTTCTAGAGTTGAATCCAGGGTGGCAGTGTTCCTCCCACCTCGAGTGACCTCCCTTACAGGAGAGCACAAACTGGAACAAATCCACATTTAAACAATACGAACCAGACTTGCATTTTCATATCATGTCTGGTGCTTCATCTGTGTTGTGAACTCCCCAACTGTCGGTCTGCAAGGCTCTCTGCCTATAAATCAATTAATAAAGCATTCTACCTTTTTGTACTGTTGTGTGTTTATTCTAGAACCAATGAGCTTTTCAGTGTAAATGGTGGTACCTTCATCTTTGCTTTCCTGGCTGGTATCATATTCCCATATTTCTTTGTTCTAGAAGCTATGTCACTAAGCAAGCAGCCCCCACTTCTGAGGAGAGACAGTTTCTTGCTCAGCAAGCAATGCTTTCTTCCCAGCAGGGGATTAGATGGGTGCATATATTTTGTTTTTTTGCAGCCAAAATATCAAGGTTCTAGAGGCAAAATTCAAAGCAAATGAACCACTCATCTTATCTGTCTATGGTTATAATGATTTACTCACCCACTAAAATTTAGATTTATCTAAATTAGATTCACTTAAATTATCTTGTCTGTCATCCCTGTTAGAAAACATGAAGGTTTTCTTTCTTGTTGATGAAGGAGCTGAGACTCAATTTGCAGCCTGTTTATTCTTTTTCTCTGTCTCTCTGTCCCCACCCTCGCCACACACATACCCCTGCTCATTCTGACACACGCACGTATATTCTCATAGGGAAAGGGCCCAGCCCCAGCTGAGAGAGAGCTTAGAGGGAGGTATATGCAGCTTCAGCTCCAGATTAATGAGCTATTTGACTGGGACATGACGCTGGTTTAACAGCAGTTTTTCTCAAATGTGGTGTGATCAGGAATTTGCAGAAGTTTATTCTTAGCTCTTTCTTTTGGCTTCTGCAACATGTTAACAGCTTGTGCATTTTGTAATGCCTTTTTTCATTACCATGGTAACCATTAAAACTTAAGGTATATGTGACTGAAGATCTGGCCAAGCTATTGGCTGCTGGCGTGCTGGAAGGCAGTGCAAATGAAAACCACGTCTAGTAGGCAGCTTTTTACAGGTGTGTCTTTCCTTAATTAACCTGGCATGTGAGATTTCTGAATAACAAAATACTAGGAGATAGTTATTCACTTCAGAGAGAATTGACAAATTCACTTTCATATAGTTAATTCCTTACTTCATTTTAAAATAGGATTATTTTGACCACATGTTGATTTCTTTTCAGAGTGAATATGTAAACCTTGGGTTATTAAATATTATTGGAGAGTCATGAATTTGATTTTTGAGCCAGGTTTAATTGGTAGACAAACACCGTGCCTAGATCTCCCCACATGGTTTGTTTAGTTTAGTTTTGTTTTAAACGTTGTAGGATCTGCTCTGTCAAGAATAGTATGGCAATTAATTAAGTATGATCATGTTTAGTTCACGTTGTCAGTGTTAAGCAAATCCAGGCAAGTATGTCAAGCACAACAAAAACAAAAACAAACAAGCTAACAAACCTAATAGGAATAACAGAAAACAAACAAAACCAAACAAAAACCCAATGACAACAAAAATTACTATCCCAACTATGAAAAGGTCAATGGCTGTTTAATGTAACTGGTTGCTATTTTAATTTTATTTCCCAGTTCGGCAAAGCTTTCTTCTCTTCACCACTATACTGGGCATCGTAGGAAGTACTAAAAACTTGTGAGCAAGGTTCCTATTTTCAATGATTTTGGCAAACTATTCGGAAATAAGACTTGCATAAAGGACATAGAGATAAAACACAGTTATGTGTTAAAATAAATACCCCCAGAAATAGGCCCTGAGAAAGTGGAAGACACTGTCGACTTGATAGTCAGAAAAGTCTTTATTTAGAAGGAGTAACTTGGGCTCCACGTTGAACGATTACATGAGATTGGCTAGCCAGACAGCAAGACTAGGAGCATGGTATTTCTGAAGAAATATTTGTTCATAATAGGATGCATCAGTATTATAAACATGGTTGCTTGCAAGCATAGGACAGTGAATACTGGATGAGAAGATGATTCATCCTCAGGTGAAAATAACATTTTGCTTAAAATATTGAAATTCTTATGAAGTATGAGAACATTTTCTCATAGTTCAAATGAAGGTGACAGCCTTTCCCTAAATAAGAGGAAGATGACAAATTTGTGCTGAACACAATGTTTGATGAACTCTTATCCAAGGCTGTAACACATTTTAGGCAGAGAAAAAAAATTTAAAAATAATAATTTGATGAAATTCATAGATATTATAATAGTACTATGCAAGCCAGAAATTTTTTATTTTTTATTTTTTGAGATTAAGTTACATTCTTGTTGCCAAGGCTGAAGTGCAGTGGCACAATCTTGGCTCACTGCAACCTCTGCCTCCCGGGTTCAAGTGATTCTCCTGCATCAGCTTTCCAGGTAGCTGAGATTCTAGGCAACCGCCACCACGCCCAGCTAATTTTTGTATTTTTGGTAGAGACAGGGTTTCACTATATTGGCCAGGCTGGTCTCGAACTCCTGACCTCAGGTGATCTGCCTTCCCTGGCCTCCCAAGATGCTAGGATTACAAGTGTGAGCCACCGTGCCCAGCCAAAAGTATCTCTCCTAATACAGATTTTGGGGTACTGTGTTTCTTCTCCTTCTCACCCAATTCATCTACAATGATTAAAATTTGAATTGTGGTCATAGATGAAATAACAGATACAACCACCCAACATCTACCTGCTTAATAAAAGTAGATCTGGAAAAAAAAAAAACCCTCTAAAGTTGTTGCTTTTCACAAAGATAGCATCTAATATTGCCTGCTTCCACACTCAATTATTGGCACAGGCTTGTTTCATCAGAAATCTCATTCATGACAGGCACCCAAAGACAGAGCATTGCGCAAAACGTCTTGATGCCAAAACTGGCAGAAGTGTCCTGGATTCTATTATCTCTACTAAAACTAGGATACATTTTAGCATTTTATTTGTGATTCCAAGATTCTCTAACTGACCAGAGCACTTCCTGCTTTGAGCATCTCTGCCTGCCCTGTTGTTCGTAGCAATAGAACTGTATGAAAACCTCCCCGTCAAATTAGTAGTTACCCATTAACCAATAACTTAGTTGATAGAAGAGCTGACTACATAAGAAGTTAAAAAAGTAGGAACCCCTCACTGCGTGATTAAATGATCAAGAAAAAGTTTTTGAAATTTCCTTTGTCATACTGTTACTTGATAAGTGACCCCAAACTGTTATCTGCTCTGCTGTTACAAGCATCAGGACCAAAGAACAAGTCATCACACACACACACACACACACACACACACACACACACACACTTGCCCACCTTTCTCCTTCTGCTCTAACAAGGAAGTCTTCAGTAAGAGTGTCATCTCCCTTTTAGTTTAGTGTATTCATTTCTGTGAAAATAGTAATACCATTATAAGGTTAGGAAATTGTCCTTAAAACGTAATCAGTCACTGGCAGCTCAGTGTGAGTGACTTGATTACCATTGAAAAGAAGCAGTTACCTTGGATGAAAATGCACAAATACCTGGAGATACTTGGAAATCTGCAGAGTGACAGCAAACACCAAAAAGTGGGCGAAGGGCCTGATGGTAAGTTAAAAGCTAAGGTGTAGTTTGTTTAGGAGTGTGGAGAACTAGATTTTTATTCTGGCTTTAAATGGCAAAGCCCAGTGAGTTAGACTCACTAATTTTGTTGAGCGTCAGTTTGTTTATGTGCCATATAAAATGATTGAACTAAATACCTTTAATTTATATCCTAAAGTTATATTTATATGGTTATAATCACAAATTCACCAGTGATCTGTCCTTCTCTAGTGGACGATTGCTAATAGATAAAACACAATAGATTAATGACTAGTCTCATCAAATTGTTTTGTTTTGTTTTGTTTTGAGATGGAGTCTCACTCCGTCACCAGGCTGGAGTGCAGTGGTGCAATCTCGGCCTGCCGCCTCCACCTCCTGGGTTCCAGAGATTCTCATGCCTCAGCCTCCTGAGTAGCTGGGACCACAGGCATGCACCACCACACCCAGCTAATTTTTGTATTTTTTAGTAGAGACAGGGTATCTCCACATTGGTCAGGCTTGTTGAACTCCTGACCTCATGATCCTCCCACCTCAGTCTCCCAAAGTGTTGGGATTACAGGCATGAGCCACCACGCCTGGCCGTCAAATAGTTTTTAAAAATCCTATAGAATTAATGAAATAAAATAACCCTGTGTTATTAATGTTGATCTTTCCTATTTTCACTAGAGCCCTGTTTTAGGCAGAATTCTAAGAAGATTCCCAAATTCCTGTTTCTTTATGTGCACATCTTGTAGAATTCCTTCTTCTTGAGTATAGGAAGAGCATGTGAATATGATGAGATCTCTGTTCCCTTGATTAGATTATGCTATAGAAGACTGTATTGGCCTGTTTCACAGGCAGAGGTCAGTGAGACACAGTCCTATTGGGATGGAAGAAAGCAAGCATCCATGTTGTAAGATGCCTATGGGGTTCATGTGACAAGGAACTGTGGATGACCTCTAGCAACTGAGAACAGTCCCTGGCTATTTGATAGCTAACAGAGAAACAGGGACCTCAGTCATACAACTGTAAGGAAGGGAATTCTGCCAACAACAGGCGAGTTGGGAAGAGATCCCAGAGCCTCAGATGAAATTCACAGCCCTAGCTGACACCTTTATTGGTAAAACCCTAGGAGAAGATCCAGCTAACCCAGACCAAGACTTCTGACCCACACAAACTGTGAAATAATATATCTGGGTTATTTTAGGTTGCTAAGTTTGTGGTAATTTGTCATACAGCGAAGAAAACTTATACCACCCCCTTCTACCACCACTCATTTTGGAAGACTGAGTTCATGTAAGCAAATGCAAATATCTGAATTGAGTGGACATTTGAAAAATATTCACCCACAAATTTGACAAAGAATTAAAGGGACCCTGTAGGCAAAACTGACCATGTGAAGGCAGGTTTTCCTTGGGTCATTGTGGTCTCATTTAAGACTTGGGCGTTCAGACCAATGCTCACCTCTACGTCTGTCTAGTCCATTGTGTGTGCCTGCTTTGGTAATAGTACAAGTACATGTTGTATGTTTATATTTATTTGGTAATGAATCACATCAGATATTTTAGGGGTAGGTGTTAAATCTCTTATATTGGGCATAACTGTGCAAGCCTGCCATTGGGGAAATTTTCTCCTGACCTCAGCTGGTGATCAGCTTATGCCCCGAAGCATGAGAATTGATAGGCCTTATAATTTTACCCAACCTAATGTAACAGCAGCTGCTGTCCTTGGTGCTTGCTATCTGATTAAATTCCCAAATTAGGGATCGCCTTTTGTAACCTGAATTCTGTCATGATGGTAAAATCTGACAATAACTGCTCTCATTTTTACCTCTCCCATTATAGAGTGTTTCTTCAATAACACATCAACCATCTCAGACCATCACATATTACTCTGGCATTTTATTAGAATTTGGGAATTTTGTAATCCTACTCAAAATGAGATTGCATGCTTTCTAATGTAAGAAAGAAGAGAGAGAGGCCAATTCAGCTCTAAAACTGCAATTGTTTGCCTTCCTCCAGGGACACATCTCACAGATTGCCATGAAAATAAATTGGAAAGTTTACAATTCCAAATCATTGCCTACCATGTATTACTTCACAGACAAAAACAAACACTACCACCACCATCATCACCACCAAGAATATAAGAAAATATATCCGTGAACTTTCATCTCTTCAAGAGGAAAAATGCATTACAATTAGATTAGACTATAACCATTCAGCAAGTGTGTAGGTTTTCTGCTTCTCTTAAAATGATTTATTATTTATTACTATTTTTTTCAAGATTATCTTCTTTATCCCTTTAGGAAAGGAGCAGTTTGGCTCTCTGTGATTACCAAAGCAGAGCGAAAGCCTTCAACTACGGACCGCTGCAATTTCCACCATAACAGGCAACCCAGCAATTAGAACCGTTTGTTACAGTGACAGCAGAGAGAACCATTTTCAAGTAACAAGGCACAGGAGCAGGAGCTGGAGGAAGAGAGAGCCTGTTCATTTGAAGGGGACTAACGCCACACAGCAGCTAATCCTGGAATGGCAGGCAGTTTTGGAAACTGCCTATCCTGCAAATGCTGAGATATTCACGTACATTCTTGAACTTTTGGAAACGGTCTAATCTTGCTTTTTCTGATCAGGAATACAATTGGATCACAAAATATGGCGTATGGGAAGAGACAAAGGTTTATCTTTAGTCCACTGCATAATTTAATTTCTTACTTCAACATTAAAAATGAAAACATAAAGGTAGGCACTTTTTTTAAAAAAATTCTGGATTTTAGATAGTATTTTGGTGCTCAGAAAACATCTCACAATTGAAACTTTTCAAACAGAGTCATATTTGTTTACAACAAAAGTATTTGAAATAAAACTACAGCATCTTATTCCGTTGCCACTTTGTCATTTATCTTCATTTTCATATCTTTTCAATTATGTTACAAATTTATTGATAGTTCGGAAGAAAATGCCAATTTTGATATCTTTTTTCTTTCTTTTTCTTGCTATTCTTTCTCCTTTCTTCTCCTGTTTCTCTCTTTCTTTTTAATACACTATTATTTTGTTACCATTGCATTTAGTCCTTGGTATCAGCAATGACAAACTACCTATCTCCAGCACTTGTCAGGTTATCTTTGGATTTTATTTCTCCCTGTCTCACATGAAGCAATAATACTATTCACTTCCCACAAAGAAACCATCTGAGAATTAATAAAATAATATGGAATGTTTGATCTTCTCAGAGCAAGATACTTTTTCCTCCTTTGTTCAAGAGCTATTATTCAGAGATTGAATGAATAAATAGCCACATGCAGCTCATTCTTAGACAGTGAATAAGCATCTTCCTAGATATTTTTGTGGCAGATATTTGACTATATTGCCTTCTCTATTATTTAATGAAAAGTCATGTTATGAAGCAAAAGTCTATGAATATGCATCTTTTCTAAGAGAAAGCCTACACCAGACTGGATGGTTTACAAGGAAGTTTGAGGGAATGTTTTAGTTACTGTTTTCCAGTCTGGTGTTTTAGAAGCAGGTATTGCTAATGCAGAAAAAAAATTTTGGTAATCTTTCTCTTTTGTTTTGTTTTAAAAAGGATGAGGCTTTGTTTTCTTCCTGTTATTCATTTTGCAACTGCACAACTACTGCTCCGGCACCGCAGCTGCTTCTGCCAGAGTCAGAGGTGAGGTCATGCTTGACTGAAGAAATCTAAGATCAATTTGTTGTCTCATATTTCAACATTAAATGCAGCTTGAAATATAATTGTTAGTCCATGCACTCTCTGCTTTAAGGAAGTGTTCCAGCACCTCAGAACAGGGAGTGTGGTTATCAGTGATAAACCACAACGTGTACCCTAAACCACGGCTAACCAGAATTTTCAGGCTGAGAGAGTGTGTGTGAGAGAGAGGGGCAGAAGGGAGACTGGAGAGGGAAAAGACAAAAAAAGACAGAGCTTTTGGGAGTCAAAACACTGAATGGTTTGAAAAGCAATTGGAACAATTTGGAAATTTGCAAATAAAATTTCAAACAAAATATTTCATTTATAAATTATTTTGTTTTCTCCTTGTCCCTACTTAAAAGGCCCCTCCTTTCCTGGTACAGCTTCATGGATCTTGCTGTGGAGGGGAGATCTGTGATACCACTCAGGGTAAGGGATTTCTGGTTTCCCCTTTTAGGAATATTTGCATGCTGACAGACAGCTGCTGGGGAGGACAGACTGTGTTTTTTTGGGGGGTGCTAGGGAGGGGGCAGACAGATTGATGGTCCTGAGCTGGGTAGCTAAAGATTTTTCAGATACTGTTTGAAGCAAAGCTTGTTAAACATCCCTGCATTGAATTTAGTAAAAGAGAAAAAGGTGTAATCACCAAATCCTGGTTTGTGGCTCCACAATGAGAGTTAACATTGAGTCACGAGCTTATGGTTCTGATTTCAGGTCAGATACATGGTGTGTGAGTCTTCTATAAAGGGGTGGTTCCTTAGATGAAAGAAAAATGAATCCACTTAATTGAACAGAGAACTGTCTAGGACTTACTTGATGATGCAATCTTCCAGGAGTCCTGAAGGAGCCATCCTGGAGGTGTCCTTTCCATCATTCTGGGTAGAGAGACAAAGACATGTGTGTTCTGTCTGTCTAAGAGAGTAAGACACAATGTTTTGACTTACTTGTTAATGAAAGTATTTCCTTAGCCAGGAGGCAGCTTGGAGTCCTGGAGAGGGCAGAATTCCACCACCAGACAGGTGAAAATGTGTGTTCCCATCCCATCATTTACTACCTCTGTGACCACAGACAATTTACTCAGGCTCCAGGAACAGTTTTCTCATTAGTACAAAGGACACAGTTGTATTTGCACTGAAGGACTTGAAAGATGATGATCATAACAGTTACCCTTTCACAGGTACCTATTTGTGTCAAACTTAGCAAACAACATCTGTCTATCTATCTATCTATCTATCTATCTATCTATCTCATTGTGTTTAATCTTCACAATCTGGAATAATGAGCATTATTCCCATTTTGAGGGTGAGAAACAAAAAGTGCTACAGTAATATTCTCAAGGGCACACAGCTATTAAGTGAGAGAAAGATATTCAAACTGAGGTTTGTTTGCCTCTAAAACCTTTGTTCTTCTGTCTATTGAAAGAAATCTCAGTCTTTCTGTAACATTTACTTTGCTGACTCTGCACGTCTTTGGTGACATCCTGTTCTGTGTCTTTGGGCCAGCGGAGTCAGGCAAGACAGACTGCTCAAACGAGTATCTGCACCAGTCCTGTGTCCTGGATTTCAGAACAACGTTGACATTTTTTTTTTCATTTTTAAATCCCTTAAATCATTTGAAGATGATACTCACGGTCCCTCAAGACTTCTCTTTTCCAAGCTAAATGCTTACAATCCCTTAAGTATTTTTCTGAGGATCTGGCTTCCAGAATGCTCCAAATCTTAGTTATTTTTGAGTTAATTATTTTCTTCCCTTATCCACATGAAATATAACAATTTTACTATGAAGAAGAAAAAGTACAATAAAGCCTCTCGGAAGAATACTTAATCAATTCTGTTTTCATAAAAATCCATTTTGGGTTTATTTTATTCTTTCATTTTTTTATTCTTTCATTTTTCTCTTCAAGATTTCTCCAGCAATGATAGGAAATTACAGATGCTTTTCTAGTCAAATTACCTTTGTTATCTCCTATGTGGGATTTATCATGACAGCTTGAATTGTGGCGTGTGGGCTGCACTTTGGCCAAGGAGTCTCTAGTTCTGGGTAATATCAGGTTGGTGCAAATGTAATTGCGGTTTTTGCTATTAAAAGTAATTGCAAAAACCACAGTTCCATTTGCACCAACCTAATATTAACCCAGTGGCCTGGTCCAGCCACTTAGGTCTTCACTGAGGGACATAGAGGTGGGTGTTAGTCTCTATATCAACCCCAAAGGGAACTTCAATATTAGTCTGGGCTTCAGAAACCTAAATTTAAGAGAAGATATTATATACACAAGAACAGCACTGAAAACAACATGGACTGTTTTTTTTTTAAATTTCAAATCTATGTATGTCACTTATGGCCTGTGACTGTCACCAGAGCATATCCTATGAAAAACATAAGGAAAGTATTATGCTTATGTTATTTATGAGGATATTGAGGTTGAGAACATTTAAAGCATTGCCCAAAAATTCAGCCTTGTTTTGATGGTGGTAGGTGCTCAGTGGAAGTTTATGAGAACCTACACCAGTCAATGGGCTGAGTGATATTGACTAAGAGAAACAGAGATGGTCTTGCCAAGCAACCAGGAACCAAATAAGGATTTCTGGAAAGACCTTTATTTAAATGCATGATCACTACCTATTTCTAACACAGGATAGTCTCAGCAGTGGCCTGAATTTTTTAACATGAAGTAGGGAAGGGGAGTATTACAACATAATGGAAGAAAAATGGGAGCCACAGAGGTGGAAATGTGTTTTTTGGAGTAATCCACAATGCTATAATTGAGGATGAAGGGTGAAAGAGGCACAATTGTTTTTCTGTGTGAACTTGTGAGTCAGGCATTGGCTAGGACATAGAAGATTTGGATTCAGAATCTGACTCTGTCATGCCAAAGTTAACAGACAGCTCATTTAAGTGCTCCAGATCAGTTTCATCACCTGTCAAGGAAAGGATCAAATTAACTATAAGGACCCATTGAGCTCCAAAATTGTGTAATTCCATGTCTTATTCCCTTGGAAGACATCAAGATTACAGTAGATTTGGCATACTTAGATTAACAGCCAGAAAGTATGCAAATGACTCTAATTCTTAGATAATTATTTTGACTTTGTGTCACATTTATAGAATTACCCTTCAGGGGTATTTGCAAACATAAATATAATTTCCCTGCAGTTCATGTTGACTACCATTGCACTGATATTTATGATCAGGTGTGGGTCATAGTATGGATTCTAGAACTGTAAACATGGCCCAGGCAGCTCTTTCCTCAAGTGCATTGCAAAGTAGTAGAAAAGACAGTAATAGACAGATTATTTTAATAAAGGAAGGTCACCAGGTCTAAGACGGATGGCATATGCATTTAGCCAGACAAACAAGCATGGCCAGGACAAGCTAAAGTTTGTAGGTAAGAAAAGTTATACTCACCAGGTTCAGAGACAAAAACAGACTGTGTTTCAGATCAGGTTTCTAGTAAACAAAAGCATTATTCTTGCTCTTTTAAAAGATCTGGGATGTTATTTTTATATATGGTAAGTAAAGTCTAATGTAATATTGGAGTCCCCAGATTTCAAGTATCTGAGGTCTTCTTTTTCATTAATATTGAACAGGCATAATCTAAGGTATTATTTTATATGTATACAGGCAGCGGGTTTCATTTCCTGGATATCCCAAGAACACAGGCACAGCTGAACTTCTCCTGTATGTCACCCTCTGAACCACAGCTCCTGGTGACTTCTGGATGTCTGGGCACTCTTGAAAGCAAAGTTCTCCTCAAGCTCCACCTACCATCAAGTTGTTCAACACCTTTCTCAGCATCTCTTTGGTATATGCTTTAAAACCCATTGGGAAAATTCCCAAATCGGAAAGCATCAAAGAATTACCCAAAGAAGACAACCTTTGACCTTTATCATTCGCTATCTCATGCTCCTAGCACCGTGCAGAATAGCTAAATGGTTAGGAGCAGAGTCACTGCACAGTTGCTACCCAGGTTTCAGTCCTGGCTGTCATATTTACTGGAATGTGACTTAGCTTCTGTGTCACCATGAAGATTACATTCATTATACTTATACTGTTGCCACACAAGTTGACCATGGAAAGCACTTGGATCTCTACCTGGCACATACTAAGCATAATATTTCTTTAACTATTATCAGTCATATTATGATGACCCAGCCCCAGTAAAGTATTTCTTTTTCAGAAAAAAAGCACAATCTTTTCCCAAAGATAAATACTACACCCACTTGGAGAATGTGGTAATGGCTACAGTTTTTTTCAAAAACTATGTATCTTTTATTCTTGCTATTCTAGCCTGAATTAAATATATATATATATATATATATATATAGTTCTTTCCAGAAAATTTTTGTGAAATAGGTAATGCATTAGTCAGAATTTTCCCAAGAAACAGAACCAATAGGACACCCCCCGCCCCCGACAAGACACACACAGTAGAAATTGGCTCTCATGATTATAGGGGCTGAGAATTTCTATGATCTCTTGTCTGCAAGCTGGAGACCCAGAGAAGCTGGTAGTGTAATTTGGTCTAAGATGGAAGGCCTGAGAACAAGGGAAGCCAATAGTGTAAGTCCTGTTCCAGTTCATAGGCCCCCTGGTCCATGAGGGCTGATGTGTGAGGGAAGGTAAAGATGGATGTCCCAGTTCAAGAAAAGAGAACAAAGTCACCTTTTCTGTGCCTTTCTGTTTTACTCAGGTCCTGATGAATTGGATGATGCCCATCCGCATTCTTTTTTTCTAGATGGAGTCTTGCTCTGTCACCCAGGCTGGAGTGCAGTGGTATGATCTTGGCTCACTGCAACCTCTGCCTCCTGGGTTCAAGCGATTCTCCTGCCTCAGCTTCCCGAGTAGCTGGGATTACAGGTGCCCACCATCACCCCCAGCTAATTTTTTGTATTTTTAGTAGAGATGGGGTTTCACTGTGTTAGCCAGGATGGTGTCCATCTCCTGGCCAGGATGGTCTCAATCTTCTGACTTTGTGATCCGCCTGCCTCAGCCTCCCAAAGTGCTGGGGTTACAGGTGTGAGCCACCGCAACTGGCCCCCACATTCTTAAGAGAAAGATCTCAGCCTACTTAATTCAAATGCTAATTTCTTCTGGAAACATCCTACAGACATACCCAGAAATAGTATTTTATTAGCTACCTAGGCATCCCTTAGCCCAGTCAAGTTGTCACATAAAATTAACCATCACAGGCAATATCTGTGTTGGGAGGAGAACAGCATCTTAGAGAGTTTTAATTTTGGGAAAATCACAAAAATCTACATTACAAAAGAACTTCAACCATCACCTTGCCATTGTTTAACCATATACCTTTATCAAGCAGATCGGAATACAAGGCCCAGGGAGTCTTTTCCAAGGTCACCAAGGCCATGCAGGAGATTTACAGCTAATGTTCATGCTTCCTGACTTCCAGTTTAATCTCACCTCTTAGGTGATGGCCTCTTCAGACCACTTCTACAAGTAAGAGCTATGGCTGAGACCCCCAAACTTTCCGACCCTGCAGGCTGTCTACCACCTAGTACAATCACCACTCTACCACTACAAATACTTTTTCCCACAATGACATACATGAACATGCATGCCATACACATGTACTTTTATACACACTCACATAGTCACATGTACACTCGCAGATCCACATACATTCACAAACAGCCATGCACTTGCATGAACACACATACACAGATCTCACTCAAATATAGTCATGCACACACATTCATACATGGACACATGCACCCTCATATACAGGCACAGCCACTGTTCCTACTGGTTCCTATTCCTATATATTTATTGGCATAAAATATATTTCTGTTTTCATTCTTAGACCTGGAAAATTCATATTCAGTCTTAAAAATTTGATTCTGGGAGTCCCACTTCTCTGACCGCTCCCCTGACATGGACCATTCATCTTCTGTGTTACTCAAGACACTTAATAAGTTTCTCTTATTTCATGCGTTATATTTCATCATTTTGTGCAATTCCTTTTTTTAGCACCATGTACAGTATAACTGCCTTCTGGAAAAGCAACATATTTTGTTTTCTTTTGTTTTTTTTGTAACCTACCAGAGTACTTGTCATGATAAGTGTTTCTTAAACTGAAATAAACCACTGATTCTGTGTTATAAGTAATAGAGAAGAAAGTATTCTAGGAGATGAGGCAATACACGTGACCCTGCTTCTTGAGCTATGTCCCTTCACCTTGCATTCATGCCTAACTTTGCAGCAGAATTGCTGCAACTCACTGACTCATTTAAAGAATGCCTCAATCGTTGTGTGATAGACAATGTGTCAAGTGCACTGAGGGTAACAAATCTCAGTGTCAAATATCTTGTCTTCAAAAAGGGTGCCATCTGGGTTAAGGGTGGGATGGAGACAGAGGAATGCAGCAATTCATGAATACTGCCATAAAAACAGAGAGCTAGGTGAATAAGAAAGGAGCCCTAAGGGTATCCAGAGAAAAGGAAAGGATAATCTGGGAACTCTGTGCCAGCCTCCTGCCTCTGTTCTTGGTATTTGCCAGCCTCCAGTTTCCACCCCTAGCACTGGATCTTTAATCTGGTCTTAGAAGAAAAGAGGCTCCCTACATCCCAAGTCCTAGAGAAGACCTCACTCACAGGAGACTAATACGACCTGCCCATTACCACTGAATCTCACCATATGCAATTCCACTTCAATTCTGGCACAATTTTACATTGCAGAATACAAGTCAGGTTAAAATAACTTCATATGCTGGATCTCTTGTTCAATATTCTAGGAAAAGGCATACCAAAGAAAGACCTAAATACCAGACATACTGGAAAACCCAATCAGCTCAAGCTATTAAAAAAAAAAAATAGATAGATTCATGACTGAAAGCCTAGTACAAAGAGAAGAGAAAGCAGTGAAGAAATGAAAATAATGGTTTTTGATAGAAAGGAATTAGAAGATAAATTGAGCCATAGGCATAGAGGAAAACGAGAGCAAGGAAATACTTGAGAAAATTCTCCTGCCACCTTCCTCCACGAGTCTTCAGGGCCTGCAGGGGCAGCAGAGACTGGTGTTTATGGTTTTCTATGCCAACAGAATCTGAATGTTCTCTTAGCTCTTATTTCTCTCTGCAGGGCTCTCTGTCGCCTTGAAAGAAAGGGTGGCTGCAACTTAGGAAAAACAAAACAGGCCTAGATGGGTGTCAGAAACACTGGGAAGGCATAGACATGCCCACTGTCTCTCCAAATCTCACTACCATCCTTACCGCTTTATAGCCAACACCCTAGCTGACCTGTGTGCCTGGATTGTGGTGCCATGAAGGAAAGTTCACTATTCAAGCTTAAGGAAAGTTACCAGCACGTGAAACACGGGAGAAGGAATGCAGCATCTTAACAGCTCTATGGAAGACAGAAGCCCATCATGATACTCTCCAGGAAGCAGAATATGGTCACGGGTAGTGATAAGGCTCAAGAGGGGCCAGGTCACTGTGAGAAAATTTGTTATGAGGGGAAAAAAAGGAATATCAAAATAAGACAGAAAAGGGCCACAGAGATCAATTTAATCTGTACCTGTAAAGTCCATCCCCTTTTCCTCCACCAAACCCTTCTCTGCATAATGTCCCCATGTCTACTTGTTTGTTGCAATGATCAGAAGTCTTTCTTCAGAAATACTCATGCTACTAAATCCAAAATGCTGACTTTGTTCTTGTTGATACATTATTACGGCTGTATGTTCTCTCCTTGGTGCCTGTGGGTACAGACACAAACACATCCCTCTCCCACACATACTTGCCTTGCAGATTGATGACATGGATTAAAGAAATGTTTACCAATTTTTTTGTGACTTCTAAGCATTTTCATGAACATGCCCAGGAAAGTCTCACGCAATAGGCGTGGGCATTATTATTGTCACTGTATCACACGTAAGGAAACCGAGTCATGGAAAAGAGCTAAGTCGGTCAATAACAACACAACAGTGAGTAAGTGAAAGAGTTTGTATTTACTCCTTTAATCTCATATTCCATTTGTTCCAACATGTAAGTTTGCCTTTGATGTTATCTTACCAGGTTATCATGGCCTTAGGTCAATTTTTTTTCATGATGTCTTTCTGAATAAATCAATCTATGCAATAATCTTCTTTAAAGCATGCTATGATGATAATAATAATTTTAGATATTATATAGTCTGATTATCTTTTGTAGTATATAACATAGCAATATATAAGCACTTATAAAAATTATACAATTTTACTTAAGAGATGCTGACTGTTAACCGTATAAGTCAAATTATTTCCTGGCAACATGCTTATCACCTCCAAACAGAGTTTCTTGTCTACCAAACTTTGAGGCACAAAGCACACTTTCAGGGAGTGTTTATCATTTTCTAGTTAATCCAAATAAATATTTTATTTCACCAACTGTATCATAAGCTTTGGAAGACAAAAAATATCCTTTATATTTCCTGTATTCTTGCATAATCTACTCCATCCTTATCTCTGTAGAAGCTAGGCACATAGTATGTGTACAATTAAATCCAGTTACATGAGTCATAACAAGTTAAGTATAAGTCATTAGCCTTATTAGTGCCTTCTGCTGTTGTTTTTGTGGTTACTGCATCTCAATTTCAGTGTTTTTCTATTTCTCAAATGATTAGAAAATGCCAAGCCTTCCAACTCCCAGGATTTTGGCAGATCTGCATTTGTGCCAGTTTTTAAGAGAGGCTGAGAAAGCTTATTGTGAAGAATAATTTCTAGTTCTATTTTTTTTCAACTGGTAATGTTGCATCTTCAGCCAAAACATGAACAACATCCCACCAGTCATATTGTATTACATTATGAAATTGAGAATTGCATTAACAAGATAATCTCATAGGTGTTTCCGAGACAGGAGAAATGTGCACAATCATTTTCTAAAGGGCAAGGAGAAAATGGCATCCAATTGAACAGCAGTTGACACCGGAAAAGAAGAGTCCAGCCCAAGCGAGAGTCTGGGCTCCTTTCTGTGACAGACGTCACCCTCCCAGCCAGCCTGCCAGTGCCCCAGCAACATATGCTGTAATCTGGAAGATCTGGTTTCTAGTTACCAACCCGCTATCACTCTGCAGCATGAAAATGAAGTTATTAATTTCAGGTGAATATAAAATTTTCCTGGAAAGGTTTGCCTTTAACAGAAGTTGACAGCTTTTTGTTATGTGACATGAACCAAGTTTAAGAAAGTTTGTATTTCTTGGTATGAGTTATAGCTATTAAACTATCTCAAACTTTCTGAGAAGAAAAGAAAAATGATTTTAATTCCTCCATCGACTTTGGCTTTTTTTTAAAGTCAGAAATACCTGGGTGTTTTGAGAAGGCAGTAGTAGGAGTAAACCTCCATACTCTTTTCCCAGGCCTTACCTAAATCACCAAAAAGATAGTAGAGTGGAGAGTGGGGACAGGTGTTTATTTACACCAGATCTAAATCTTTGCATGTGTCATGTGATGAGACCAAATCAAAGGAAGATGGTAAGGCATACACAGGGCCATTCCTCTGTGAGTGAATCTTGGTAATGAAAATTAGGGACAAGGGCTGACGGCATGAGTAGATTATGGGAGACATGAGTCTGCCCCTTAGAAAACCTCTTCCCTATAGATTCCTCTACCTTTCCCATGCCCATATTGATTAGTAGTACCTGAAACCTAGTGGAAGATAAGCTATGGGAAAGCATGGGACTGTACTAACAGGAGACATATTTTAACCATAGCTCAGCCAAGATGAGACTCCACAATCAGCATTTTAAGGGTATTGAAATATTTTAAAAATTGGCGACTCAGAGACTAAGCATGGTCTTAGCCTGTATTGGGAGGCTAAGGTGGGAGAATCACTTGAGCCCAGGACTTCAAGACAACCTAAGCAATATAGGGTGACCCCCATCTCTACAAAGAAAACAAAAAACAAAACACTTGACCACTCACCATAGTGCATTCCAGAACCAGAATACAACTCTCCACCACCTCCACACAGAGTAGAAAAAAAAATTTTTGGACATAATATTATGAAATAATCATGCTGTGAAACAGTTAAAATGATTGGGGATAACGAAAACAAGAAAAGAAGAGATATTTGTAGACAGCGATTGCTTTGTTCTTAAAAAATGTACTGAATAATGGGATGATAAAAGAATAGGCTCATGATGAGGGGGGTGGCTAATTTGAAAGATGAATCCAAGCACATCATCCAAGCAGATAATCATGGCACAGACAGAAAAGGTGCATTGAGAAGTCATGATCAGAATTGAAATAGCAGAAACCAAATAAATTATGTGTAGACAGGCTTGAGGACACTCTAATCACAGAAAAGAAGAACAGCTAGGTAGGTGAAAGAAAAAAATAAAGATGACAGAGAAGAAGGATACCAGTGGAGGTTATCTTGGGAAAACTGGTGCTCCTAAAGAGAATAAGCCAAATGAAACAGAAAAAGTAATCACAAATATGATAGAAGAACTAATAACTTAACTGACAGAGGACTTGCTCCTATAGATGGAAAGATTTAAATGTATACCATGCAAAATTAAGTCACAGGATCTAAACATACCCTAGTGAAATAATGGAATCTAAAGGGCGAAGATAGAATCTTACATGTATATTCAAAGAACAAAACGCCATATATTCCCAATTATATGAAAATCTATGATGGCTCTGAATAGAAAACAGTCCTGTATTCACTTAATAAAACAGTTAAAAATATAGCTCCAACTTGGAAATATAATTCAAATTCTACTTCTAATAATTAATTTTTGCTGGTTTAGAATCATTTAACCTATCAGGTTAAACCATAGGAAATTATCAGCTTGCAACTTTTTACTTACAGAAAACAAGCAAACAAGATAAAAAAACAGGCAAACAAGCAAACAAAAAAATTGCCTATGATTCAATCTGAAACTCTTACCAAGTTCAGTATCTTTCGTGTAAACTTGGTAAGTAATGACTCTTTTGAATATGTGTTAATATACAGTCAATAGAAATTTTATATGCACCTGAAAGTTTTCATTTTAATAATATCAGGGAAGTTTAAAAAAATCCTAAAAATTGTTTTTAGCAATGTAACTACGCACCCTAATGCTTTAAAAAATAATTTTCCAGTGGCTAATTTATAATGAAACACAACACTTACAGGCATAAGGCAGCGCCCCCAGGAATAATGAAGAAAACTCAGTTAAAATCCTTTGTCTGCTGAATTTCATTGGATGAGTTTTGTGAGCCTCCAAAATTAGCACTGATTGAGGTGGTTTCGATCTAATGTGTCTCTGCAACAGAGTTCTGTGTTCCTTATAGGAGAGTTGCCTTAAGAACTTGGTAAAAGTCAACTGTCTCTGTGCTGAGGCTGGCTTCAGATTTCTCTCTTGTATCATGAGAAATTAGAACTGAAAAAAAGAAAGATTCAAGGTGTTCAAATGACATATCCAGCCAAGAAGTGATAACGCTTGTGAAGACTGAAAGACTGCCTGACTTGAGAAGAATAACATTCATGGACACTGTCTGAAACAAACTTAATAGATGACCTATAGCTATTCTATGAAATCAGGCTCTAAATGTTATAATTTTTAGAAAAAATTATATTTCATGTGGCAATAAGTAATTTACCTAAAATAGACTTCAATCAAAAATAGGAGTTTGGACCTGGGAGTGAAAACTGTGTACATTTAATATTGCATTGCTCCTGTATTCATAACAGCTAATAGCGTAAAGTGATTAAAAGCCTAGATTTTTTTTTTTTTTTTTTTTTTTTGAGACAGATTCTCACTCTGTCGCCCAGGTTGGAGTGCCGTGGCGAGATCTCTGCTCACTGCAAGCTCCGCCCCCCGGGAGCACCATTCTCCTGCCTCAGCCTTCCGAGTAGCTGGAACTACAAGCGCCCAACACCACGCACGTCTAATTTTTTGTATATTTAGTAGAGACGGCGTTTCACCTTGGTAGCCAGGATGGTCTCTATCTCCTGACCCCGTGATCCACCAGCCTCGGCCTCCCAAAGTGCTGGGATTACAGGCATAAGCCACCGGGCGCGGCCACCGGCCATAAAAGCCTAGATTTAATCCCATTTTAGTATTGGTACATCCGTGATCCTGAGTGCATTACTAACAACTCTGTGGTAGGATTCCTCATTTATATTGAATAATACTTGAATCTGCCTCATGTGATTGCCATGACAGTGAGACATATTCCTTCATGTGAAGTTCTGAGAACAGGGTCTGGTTACACCAACAACAACTATGATTATTGTTACCACTGCACGTACTAGGAATCAACGGAGAATATCGCATTCTCCGGGATTATTACTTAAGAAATAAGGGCTTGACAGTGGGATTTGTTGTAATTTTTATTCAAAATAGTTTTCCTACTTATACTGTTTCACTTCTTTCTGAAGTTAATATATGTATTCTTAGCTAATTTTAACTATAGAACAGTTAAAACAAATGCCAGTAACTATGAAATTAATTTTAAACATCATCTTAAATTTTTCATAAAATAGTTTGTGTACAATCTTTTGTTCAAAATCAATAATCCTCATCCTGGGATTATGTGTGGTAACTTACTTAAAAGTCCTGTGTTCAGGATTATTGCATACCAAGAAATCAGAGAAATTAGAAAAAGAAAAAAAACTTACCCCAATCAAAAGACATATTGAATACCAGAATAAATATAGTTTTTAAATCTCTCTGTATTACAATGCTGTAAATTTTACACAGTGTTTATTTGCCTGGTAATCTTTCTTAACTTAGTGATTGAGAGGTTTTATTTGGTAGATGATAAACCTATGGAAGTAGTGTATCTCAAAAGGGCAGCAGTGCTAGTTGCCATTGAGGCCAACACTCTACTGTCTTTTTGGTATTCGATCAGCTTGGCATCAATGTCCCACATGGAGTCAGGACACATACAAATTCTGAACAGAAAGCATATTCAACATTTGAGGACATGTATTCAGCAAATATCAATATCAGTTGAAATACTTCAGTGTTCTCATCAATAATAAACAGTGTGATAAACAAGATTAACGCTAGGGATATAAATTGGTTTTAAGAAAAAGTCTTGGCCGGGCGCGGTGGCTCAAGCCTGTAATCCCAGCACTTTGGGAGGCCGAGACGGGCGGAACGCAAGGTCAGGAGATCGAGATCATCCTGGCTAACACGATGAAACCCCATCTCTACTAAAAAATACAAAAAACTAGCCG
>NW_012116733.1:2600456-2624045 GCF_000951035.1 Colobus angolensis palliatus
CTCAATCTCTTGACCTCATGATCCACCTGTCTTGGCCTCCCAAAGTTCTGGGATTACAGGCATGAGCCACTGGGCCCGGCCTTAGATTTTTTTTTGTCTCAGGTATTCAACACATATTAGGAGGACAATCAGAACACACAGAACATATTTTGAACTGATTACCATGAAAACTTTGCTAAATACTCAAAGCCAAACAAATGTGGATTAAAAAACAAAACAAAACAAAAAACAAAAACAACCAAGCAAAATCTCTTCACATCCATGTCTAGTTACAGTATAGCCAACTGGTTCATAATTAAGCAATATTCAGATTGAGGTTCTGTAAGTTCTTCACCAGCCATCATGAGTCTCCCAAGACCTTCTTTTTCTTTATAAGGTGTGAGGTTTGAGATAATATCTATTAATTTTTTTTAAACATGTATGCCCTTTGACTTAACAACTTAACTTTCACTATACAGATCTTTATATACTTTGGCAAAGTGATATATGTAAGCTATTCAATTCAGGATTGTTTATAATAGCAAGGAACAAAAAACAATGCACGTGTCTTCCAATAGGAGATGGGTTATATAAACTGCAGCACATCCAGATTTACTCCTGCTTTAACTGCCCATTCATTTCCATTAGTTCTCCAACCCAGAAGATACCTCAGGTCAATCCTTCAGTGATATAATCTCCTTAATTTTTCCCGATTTTTCTTCATCACAATCGTCATTACACACTTATGCGATCAATAATATGTGTGTGTGTTTTGTTTTGTTGTTTTGGTCTTTTTTGGTCTGTTTCCTTCACTATTTTATGAAAAAAAGCTGCAGCTGCTTGCCCACACATTCCACCATTGGAAGACAACATAGGCTATCCCCCTGAATATTTTATAAGTCCCTGGCAGACAGAAAATGCCATAGACGTATAACGTGCAAAGCCTGGCGATCTCAGTGCATGGTATGGTAAGTTTCCATTATATAAAGCGCTCTGATTTTTCATCTGTGTGGGCTGTTAGGGAAAAGGATCAAGTTAGAATCTGAGAAGACTTGGACTCTGTAATGATGTCAAAGAGAAAATAAATTGGCCCAACTAGATGTTGTTCTGGACAGCAATTAGGTGGGCAAGGGCACAATATTCAAAAAGGTGTTTCTAGCTAAGTTGTACTTATTATAGGCAACTCAGTCTGGTAAAGAATGCATAGGAACTGAAATGGAGAAAACAGTCATATGAAGGAGGGCTGGGGAAGCTCATCATAGTACCAGGGGACCCACATTCCAACTAAAGTTTAGGAACAGGCATCAGCTCTAGCTGTATTTAGACAAGCTAACCAGATAGAATGCAAAAATAGTAGTCCTTGGTGAATATTGAGTGCTAAACACTAGAGAAGCAACGTGTACAGAAACATGGGCTGGAAAGAAGCTAATATTTATTAAAAACCCATTTCTATGCTTTGCTCACGAAAATGGAGGGATTGGGTGGGGAAATAAAGTGTGAGCACTTACTTCTCTCTTGTCCCAATGAATCCTTGAGTCTAGGTGGCAAGGTTCTCTCTAGCATGGGGGAGCTTTTCACACACCCTGGCCTTTTCAGGCTTAGATAATACTCCCTGTGAGTATTCTAGAGTCATACAAGAAAGTGCTGCATGGAGATCTACCTTCCTCCACTAATGCTGTAGTCACAGGCTCAGAATGGGGGGTTGTCTTAGTTCTTCTCCTGCAAGTAGTATGTATGGAGTAAGAGGAGATAACATCACTTGTTCTCATTTTGTCATCATAATCCCTTTGACTGTGGATCCTTGGTGAAGGCTAATGTTTTGAAAAAGTTCAATATTAAAATGCTATTTTCCGTAAAGTAACCATTATCGTAATAATTTATAAATGTTAATCCATAATGGACACGATAGTAATTCAACCTCATTACTGATATAAGTTTAAAGGGTTGGTCTGGGAATCTAACTTTTTAAATATGGTTTCAATGGGAGCATAAGTTCTGAGTTCCAGACATAATTTCAAAAGAGTCTTACAGGATCCTCTGTTTTTTATGTCAATGCCACCTTTATTTATGTTACTTCCAGTTTTTATTAGGCTTAATAAAGTAGTACTCAAAACAGTTTGTTAAACAACTGAAACAAACAGAAACTTGGCTGCCTGACACTTGACTGTTTAGTCCTCTGAATAAAACTGAAAGCTATTCTCATTCAGTGTCACTCCCCACATACACATACCTTCGAGACAGCGGAAGCAGCCTCGCTTGCTGTCCTCATGTCAAAACCCACGAGACTAAGAGGAAAAGCAAAGCAAAGCCTCAAGTCTGAGGTCTTTTATTCAACCCCATGACCTATGATAACATAAAGAAATTCATTTTCTGTGTAGTGAGACCTCATTTTCTAAAAGATAAGTGTCCTGTGTATTGAAATGTCCTCTATCCCCTTAGGGCATAGACACCCCAAACTTGAGAATGCTATTTCTGTCTATCCTGAGTATACATTCTTTGGAAAGTCTCTTAACATTTCCGTGCCTGCCTTTGCCCTTCTGCAAATTAATCTTGTAATACCCATTTCGAAAGAGTGATAGGGAGCTTTTGACATGTGTAACAAGGACTTTGAGATCCTCAGATGAAAGAAGCCTCAGATGTACAAAAGCATTATCCTTATTGCGTGTGCATTTTCTCCTATGGTCTAACTGAGGGGAGGGATTAGGGGAGATTAATTGTGCATATGATCTGTCTAATCGGTTAAGGAGAGCGCGGAATGCTTATGACCTTCAGGAACACCAAATAAAACAGCATGTGCCAAGGCAGTTTCCTGAGTTTAGTTTATTGTTTCAGCAGAGGTTAAGCTAGGGGAGTGATGAAAGTGCTTGAGTTTTGAGACAATACAATTGAAGAGAAGCAGGAAGGTAAAAGCCTTGGAAACATGTATGCATATAAAGTGAATAAATACAGCAATGATCTTGGGCCTTATGAAAAAAATTTTTTAATTCCATTTTTATTCTGCTTATTCAGTGCGCTTTGTGAGGTAAAGAAACACATTAATTCTGATTTCACTCCCCCTGAAATGAATTTAGGAACAGAGGCCACTTCCTTTAATCTTTCCAATCCCTGCATTCTTCAGTTATAGATAAGTTTCAATAATAGGTGCTCAGCTCCTCTAGCCTATTGAGAGAGATGTATTAGACAAATAGAAAGAACTTCCCTTGGAGAGAAAGCCATGATTATTGTTCCAAAGGTCAATAAAGTTAGAGAAATTGTTAATCACAAAGAATTTAAATTGCACTGTGAGTCCTGCCCTTCAGCTTTGCAAGTTCTTTTCAAGTCCATCAACCAATCCTAAGAAGGAGAGTAATGTGCTTTCTTTGGCTTAGTGAATATTACAAAATGTTATTACTTTCCTTTCCTAATAACCGCATTGTCCTTTAACTTTTAATCACGCTTCACCTATCCATTCACACATATGCTCTTAAATTAGGTTGCATTATATCAACATGAGCTCAATAGGACAGCAGTTTGGAAGGAGGAGTTATACTCTCTTCGTTTGCTCCCTATGTATGTCCCAAACTCACATGCACACATTATCTGACTTCTCTCTTTCTTACTCCTTAAATGCCTTAAGCTTTCGAGCCTCAAATATTGTCAATATCTTATACTCAATGATCACAACTGTGTGCCTATATAATTTTTTATTTTACTGTAAACAAAATACCACTTTGTCCATAAATTGTGTCCAGTGTAAAATGATTTTATATATTGGAATACCTCTAAGTATCATTTTGATGACTAACACATTAAAACATCTTGGTAAAAAGAAGTGGGAAAACATGTAAGGTGATAGAGATACAAAGCTAAAGCATCCAATTACTTTTCATAGCAGATGCTAGTACTATTTTAAAACATAAGTCATTAATTTTCCTGTAGAACTATGGTGGGGTCATATGCACCCACACCTCACATGATACTTGTCACTTATATCAATTACTTTTACATAGAAATAAAAGAGCTTTGGGCTTTCATATATGTTACAAAAGTAGTATGATAGGGTATCACGCAAAGACAAGTTGGTTGTCTCTCAGGACATCCGTATCTGAGATTCTTGCATGACAATATCACTACTGCTAAGCGACTGTCATTTTTACTACATAATTTACTATTCATTCATATTGTGACTATACAAAAATATTCATAGCATACAGAACATATCATTTTAGATATAAATTGACCTTCCAAAGTATGTATAAACCATGTCCATAGCATATATACTATATAATGTGTCAAATTTTTTATAGAACTTTGGAGTTAGAAAATGCTTTTGCGTATTATATGAGATACATTTAAGATGTGGGCAGCAGTTTATAGATGGTCTCTGAGTTAATTGTAGAACTGATAAGATGCAGAAGATGAACTTATTCTATGTGTTAAGACGCAAATGCTCTCTCTCCAATCTCATGCTATTTCTCAATTGTGGGGATAGCAATACAATGGAACTTGCTGGAGAAATGGAAACTGAATAGGTACAATTACCTAGGGTCTTTAGAGGCTCCAAATTATTCTACTGTAAAGGAGTTAGGAACTGTCACTGTTTCCGAAACTAAGGAGAGGTAAGAGCAAATTCTTCTCCTTCCTGTGTCTTACTAGTTACATAGAGACCTAGATATGTGGTGAAGATCTAAAGAGAAAATGACAATGGTTTGTAAGCATTCATCTATAAATAAAAATATGAAGGTCATTATTATAACTAAAATTTTTGAAGCGATTATTAATTGAATGTAGCCATACCATTCACTGTATTAGAGGTGCTGTGAGGATTAATAGAAGTGATGTATATCAAATTCTTATCACATTCCCTGATTCACAGCAAACACAAAATACTTATTATACTTCATCACCATTACCATCAAAAGCATCAGCATCACTGGAATTATTATAGCTTTACTTGAGAATTTTAAATTCTAAAGTGTGAGGACTCAGCTATTAGATATTATTTTTAAAGACTTATTCTGGATTAGATTTATGAACTTAAGAACAAAGGAAATAGTGGTGCCATATTACCGAGTAAGCTCAGAAATCAGAGTCTGAGACAATAAACACATAAACAATGAAAGTGAGGTTATAAGTCCCAGCAGTTAGTCCACAGGGCAGATCTTTATCTGATTTGTGAATTAACTCTAGCTTGCCCAACCAGCAAACTCATTGAATATTATTATGTTTATCAGCATAAAGGCAGAATGATGGCTTTAGGAATGAGGAATGCTGACTACGTTCTCTGATTAGACACCTGAGCAATACTCATTTAACTTCATCTCTTATATGTACTAGAAACAGAAGGTCTTTCTGGTAAGGCTACTTACTAGACATCTCCTGCACACCCACATGCGCACCAGTAGAACACTAGAGATAAGGTTGCCCTTTTCTCCAGGTTGGCCTTATGTCTAGGCACTATAGTGGTTTTTGAATTTGCATGAACTGAGTGGCATTGTCATGGCCTCCCAGTCTGAAATGTTCTTCTCTACACTATGCCTACAGTCCCACTGTTAATGTTTTATTTATCTGTGTTAAGTGTTGCCCTCTCTCACTGTCTTCATTAGAATGCAAATAATACTGAAACAAATATCACATTAAATAAGTATGAATATGTTTATTAGATCAATTTCCTTTTATAAGAGACAGTAGGCGAAAGGAGAGTGCTGGCTGCCCAGGACAGGAGGACATTGAAGTGAAGGTAAAGGGTTTAAAAAGAAGGTTAACTTAACCAGAAGGTTAACTTAACCTTGATGCCAGAGCAAAGGTAATAAAAGATGACACAGTTAAGTTCTCCTAAGCCACTGTGTCTGCCACTCAGGTTTTGTTTTTTACACCTCTGGATACCATGGCTTTATTTAATTCCCTAATGCTACAGATCCATTTCAGAGTCCAATGAATAAATGTCACACTCTTTGCTTTCTGGTTATGGAACTGACTCCAGTGCCCTCTGAAGATACAACAATCAGTTAGCTCCTGGCATTTAGAGGAATAAAGTATGTATTAATGAATATTAAATACTAAGATAAATTAGCAAGTACTGGGTCATTTTGATTCATGCAAGCTATAACATTTATATATATATATACATGTATATGTTTATATTTTAGGGTACATGAATCAGAATGCATACGACTGCTAGTAATTTATCTTGATTTTTAGTATTTATTATTGTATAATACTAATAAATTTTAGTGCACACACTTATAAATTTTAATATATATTTGTACTGAGTGTGAGTAAAGTGAGTAAATATTAGAAATAAAAAGAGCAAAATGATAAATGCAACTCCATCTACACATTAAAGTTTGTTTCATGAATTTAACAACCTTGTAATGTCAAAGCCTAGTTTTTAAAGTCTGTTGCATTTTCATTCCTGTCCTGTTTTTCTGTTGAAGTCATTGCAGAAATACTGATATTTCTATCAGAGGGGCAAATACTTACGGGTGAAATAATCTAGACCTTGAAATTGCTGGAGCAGTTCTCTACAGTTTTGCAGATGGTTCATGTAAAAAGGTACAGAAGACAAATCATGCAGGTGATAGGCCCATTATCCTATTTCTGTGTCATTCACCTTTTCCTAATTCTGTTACCTACTCCCACTGAATCTAAGTCTTAAAATAAGTCTGAGAAGTTATTGCTGCTATGGGACAGATGACAAAGGGAAGGACCAAGGAGACTTAAATTTCATTCAGGGACCAAAAAAAATGGGAGGAAGTTGGATAGGTTTTTAATCTAACTGGATTGTAGGTGTGTGTTTGGAAGAAGAGAACCCTCTGAGCAGGGAGCTAAATGACTGGTTCAGGATTAGAGATCTTATATTGAGGCATTACTGTGACAAATAAATTGTACTCTCAACTCCTGCATCATAAACAGAAATGGGTTTTCTACTATTCTTGTGAGAGATAAGAAAATAGGTATTTAGAGAGGGCAAGCGATTAAGTAAAGATGTTGATATGGTTTGGCCGTGTCCCCACCCAAATCTCATCTTGGATTGTAGCTCCCATAATTCCCATGTGTTGTGGGAGGGACCTGGTGGGAGATAATTGAATCATTGTGTGGTTTTCCCCGTCCTGTTCTTGTGGTAGTAAATAAGTCTCACAAGAACTGACAGTTTTATAAGGCGAAACTCCTTTCACTTGGTTCTCATTCTCTCTCTTGCTTGCAAAAAGATGTGCCTTCTGCCTTTGGCCATGATTGGGAGCCACGTGGAACTGTGAGTCCATCCAACCTCTTTTTCTTTCTTTATAAGTGACCCAGTCTCGGATATGTCTTTATCAGCAGAGTGAAAACGGACTAATACAAATGTGAAATCTGGTACCTTATTTCTAGATCTGCTTTTCAGAAGTTTGTAGGGTGTATGAATACATGGACGAATGAATGTCAGAGTTTAAAATAAACATAATAGTAGTAAAATAAATATAAAGAAGAGTAAACTACCTGTGGTTTATATTGGAAAATCACATATGTGTGTGAAATGTTTATTTACAGCTATATTATATTTATAATTATTATATTGACAGTTTTATGCTACATATAGGGATATATTTTTATATCATTCATAACTACATCAATATACACTAACTCATCAAACAATTCAACATTTGTTAGGTATCTACTATGTACCAACCATTTTATTAGATATAGTTCTTAGAACTGTGAACATGGTACCAATTCTCATGTTAGTTGCAATGACAATGACAACAAACACAAAAATGTCAACAGCAATATATGCAACCTAGTCAGATTTCCAAGACACTTTCACCCACATTGTTGCCTTTGATTATAATGAAAACCAAATAGAATGTCATTATTATCCCCATTTTACATGTAAAGAAACCAGGACTCTTGACTAAAGTCACATGTAAGTCTTTGAACTCATTAATACTAAAGATATTTCAAAATATTTATCTTAATTATTTTTACCAGGCCACTTACTCTTTATGTAGCAATAGCTATAGCAGTCTATGTTGACTAAAAGGAAAGAAAACAAGGGAAGAAGAATAAACTGCATTTAACTGCTCCATTGATCTTTTTAAATTAATCCACTAGGCTTCCTTTTAGTTCTGCTTTGAATTATTGGTTAACATCATATTCTTTACCCACTAAATGATTAATTATTCTATAAGACTGATGGAGAATAAGCCTTAGATAGAAACCTAAGATGTCCAAACCACGTACACATTTGAAAATGTTCATTCTAATCCCTTTATATAAGAAGAAGCGTAATTTGAGAAAGGGCATAATTTTTCAGTAGGTACATGCTTTCAGTTGCTAATGTATTTTTAAAAGTCAAAGATTAATCCTTGATTTTATAGATATTGGCCAGAATACGCACATACGTACACCTACATGCACGTGCATATGACCAGACATACGTGCGCATATACATCCACGTAATATTGGAATACAATGTGGAACCCATAGTCCTTATCACTCTCATGGAAGTACCTTTTCATTCATTTGCTGACTGGAATCCCCTAGAGGGTGACAAAAGACGAGATATGTAGCTATCCTCAATTTGAACATATGGCTTGGCATTGCTTATAGTGACCTTGTGTTAGCTCTTAGCCAGCTTTGCCTGGCCAGCCAGCCAGCTATTCTTGACTTCACTATGGTCATCAGGGCCTAATGTCTCCTTAATGATAACCTTGTCTCATTCCTGGCATTGTTAATGGCCTCACCTCAGGAGACAGCTTCACATCTTGGCTGAAACACGAGTTCCCTTAGCTTAAAAGATTAATCAGAAGCTTGCAGCTAATAATAGACTGCCCTTCCCACTCCCATTTTAGTACCTGAAGACAAGAACAGGTTGATAAGTATTATTATTGAGTCACAGAATTTGAATCATCCTCAAAAGGTCACTTAGTCAATCCCCTCTTCTCCTAGAATTACTGCATATGAACCATCCCAATAACTGACCATTCACTTACGGTTGATTTAAAAAACCCCTCTGTGTCCTGGCTAGTTGCTTCCAGTTTCTTTTTGCCAGAAGTCAAAAGAGGAAGTAGAAACACAGTTACAGAAGTGCAACTGTTAGTGTTACCTAGATAGTTCTTTCCTTCTTTTCAGGCATTAAAACAGCAAAATGGGCATCTATTGGCCCTGACTTCAGAAGGCATATGGGTAAATACTACTTCCCTGGGAATAGAACCATTAGCTTTGAGAGCTGGAAGGGAAATAAGTTCTAAATATTTCTCTCTCAATTTATAGATGAACAAAGAAGGGTAGCAAGAGAGCTACAATCCTACACACAGGGGATTTTAATCTATAATTTTGAAGTTTCACAAGAGAGAATCTACATGTAAGAACAGATATACATTCACAGTTAAGACTACTTCATCTTAAAAACAAACAGCAAAATTTATTGAGTATAATTTTGTCAGGGGTGAGTATTAGAGTAGGCTTACTTTGAGTTGATGTTAACTTCTTTTCCGATATCTTAACTACCTCCTCTAGAAACAAGGATAGAAAAAAATGAACCTCAAGTCTGTAATGAAATGTTGATAATTCATCTTCCATAGTCATTCATATAGGTTTAGTCATTCTCTTATAGAAAATAAGAGCAATAGTAATGTTGATGTGCAGTTAGAAATTCCATCTATTCTCTTTTTAAGTCTAAAAGTGGGAAGAAAACAAGGAAGCATTAGTTGGTTATGACTGTAAAGAAAAATTTCTGATTAAAAATTTCAATCTTCTTTTTTTTGGAGATTTCCACCAAAGGCAGAGTAAATTGTCCCAAGACAGCAATTCCTGGATTCATTTATGTGTGTGTGTGTGTGTGTGTGTGTGTGTATATATATATATAAAACCTTATTCTGCTTTGGAGTGAAAATGAAGATTTCTGATCTTAGCCTCTCATCAAATATCAAGGTTTAACACCTGCACTACCATGTATGAGGGCAGGAAACTTAGAGTATGTCACTGGACCTGAATTCAGCCCTATGAGTAGGATTTAAAAACAATATAATAAAATGAAACAGCTCAGAGCACTTAATTAACTTTAAAACATCACCATATCTATAGTTAATATTTGTTATGGGTTGAATTGTATCCCCGCTATATATATTTCAAACCTATTGCTACTGAAATGCAACCTATTTGCAATAGGATCTTTACAGATATTGTTAAGCTAAAAAGGGATCATTAAGAAGGGCTCTAATTCCGTCTGACTGGGGTCTTGATAAAAAGGGAAAGCATGGACACAGACAAGCATGCAGGGAAGACAACGTGAATTGACACACTGAGAAGACAGCCATCTAAAAGAAGGAGGACTGAAGAGATCCTTCCTTCAAAGTCCTCAGAAGTAACCCAAACCCTGCTAATATCTTAATTTTGAATTTCTAGTGAGACAATACATTTCTGTTGTTAAGCCACTCAGTTTATGGTACTTTGTTACGGCAATCCTAGAAGACTAATACAATGTTCTTATCATATTTTAAAAATATTCCAGAGGGGGTAAGGACCAGGGTCAACTGAAACACAGGAGGATATTTTTAAAATTTTAACTAATTTTCCTAAGTCCTCACACATGTCCCTCTGTGAGAAGGAATATGGAGTATGAAGTTCTGAATGAGAGTCATGCCTCTAGTCAAAATCCCCACATTATTTATCCCAGAAGTGGGATTAAGTTATGAAACCATAGATCTATGCTTCCTCTTGTATGGCAAAGTATTGTTCACTTTCTAATTTTCAAATACACTTATGATAGATGATTCCTCAGGGAAGGCAAAAATAAAGAGGCGGAGGAAATGTAGAAGCGAGTGGCCAAAATGCGTATTATACCCTAAACGATGAAGACATCAGGGACAGAGATAATTCCATCTTTAGTAATATTATCTGATTCTCCTCTGGGTATGTTACCTCATATCAAACTTTAAAATGTTATGATAGAATTAGCATTTCAAGTAGTTACATCTAAAAGCATATTGAGCCCATACAAACTATTATTGTTTAGAAAAAACAGAAACCAAAAATTGCTGTTGTTTTAGATTTAACCAAGAAATTATTGCCTGTTAAGAAGCACCCCTCGGCAAAAAAAAAAAGAAAAGAAAAAAGAAAACCACAAATAAACAATCAAAAACAAGCTTAAACTACATACCAAGTAATACAAAAGAAGATATGAATGAATTCTGAAACATCAGCAATATTATGCATTTGTGAGTTTGGGATCCACAGAAGCAGATTCTGAGATGAGGATTAAGATGCAAGTGAGCTCTGAAGAGTGGGGAAATGAGGAAAGGAAATGAGATGGAACCAAGCAGGGGTAAAACCCCATCCACAGCCTGATCACATAGGAAACCTCTGCATTTAAAGCAGAAGAGCTGAGCTTCCATAACCCAGCACCAGTCAGTCATTGGTTGGCTGAGGACCTTGGGCAGGGGGAGTACTATCACTTTGGGTAAAGTAACTTTCTCACGCCAAGAGGCATCACTTCAAGGACATCACAATCACAGGTAGAGGACACTGGAAACAAAACATGTTGGGGAGACACTGAGGGCTCATGAAAATGGAAAAAGTGATCTTAGGGAATCCAGATGGCATAACAATAGCTACAATGGCTACTACTGTGGGTTATATTTTTGATAATTTCTCGAATCATTTCTTGTTGAGATAAAACTTGGCAATGAGGGACCATTACATGGCAGTTTTTGAGATGTCTGTTCAGAAACTCCAAGGAAATGAACTCCTATTTGTGTCACCTGATAACTCTATTCATTTTTGGTTTGGCTTTTATTTTGTTTTCATTAATTATCATGTATAAGGAGTAAATGAAATATGTTTGTACCATTTTCAATATAATAAACAAAAGCTTGCATGCCCACAACTTAGATTAAGAAATAGAGCATTACGGGAAACTTAGATGCCACTCCATGCCCTTCTCTCTTCACACCCTGCTCCTTGCCTAGGGAGGTTGACATTTTGTGGATAGTTCTACCATTTTCTTCAGTGTTTTCATCTTTATTTAGATTCCAATATGATGCATTGTTTCATTTGGCAGTCTTTGGATCATAATACCATTTTAATTATACACTATCTATCTTCCCAGAACATGCTGCTTTGCTCAACATCATATATTTAGCTTCTTTTATTGACAACCATAAATGTGTTTCATTCTACAGTTGATGTGCACGAGTTGTTTCCAGTTCTTGCCATTACCAACAATATTGTTCCTCTGAATATACCTGCATTTTTGTCTGGGTGCACTTGTGCAAGACAATATCTAGAGCAACACTTAGGTGTTCATTAGTTGTTCCATTAGTTCTTGGCAATACTTGATATGATCAGACTTTCTCCTTTCAGCTATTCTGTTGGATTTAAATCTGCATTTCCCATACAGTAATTAGATGGAGCATGCTTTTATATTTTTATTGGCCCTTTGGGTTTTCTCTTCTGTGAATTATATGTTCAAATCTGTTGACAATTTCTATTAGGTTATTTTCTAGGAGTGTTAAAAATACATTTGAACAGTTACATATGGTCAATTTTCTATGTTACCAATATCTTTTCCCAATTGGAAATTTATGTTTTTTTTTTTTTTCTTTTTTGGTGTTTTGGTTGTTTACAAATGAAAGTTCTCTATTTAAATGAATCGTTTCTTTGATGTTCCCTCTTTGGGTTATTATATGAAAATGTGTTCTGTTTTGTTTCTTTCTCTGTGCTGATAGAGGTATTCTTTTTATCATCTTCTAAGGATATTATAACTTTATCATTTACATTTAGCTTTTTAATCTACCTGTAAATCATTTTTAAATGACTCTTGATTTATATAAATAGTTAAAGAAGATGTGAAGTTTTTCACATTTAAATTATATCTTTCACCAAGATCTTCATTTTACCGAATCCCACAAAGTAAAACTATGTTTTAAAATACGTTATCCTTCCAGAGTGATGAATTGTACCTCTATTATCTCTACTGCAATCCAGACTCTCTACTTACCCTAAAAGCAGAACAGAACTGCCAGTGCTTGTCTGTACTTTGTGGATTTAGTAAATTAGGCAGTTCGTTAATTATGCTCTCCTTTATCCAGAGATCATTTATGCAGACTTCTCTCTAGTTGTATCCTTACTAAAAAAGCAAATTGAAGTTTCAGAAAGGTGAAAGAGAATTAGGAGTGAGAGAAGTTATTAACAAAATGCAAAAGCTGATATAGATCTGCTTAGAGATTAATGACTTCCAGATGCCATTTTGACTATTTTATGGCACACACATACACACATACACATACACACACACATCACCAAAGGAGAAGGATAGTATGTTTTGATGTTATACATTTCAAAGAGCCAAAAGGATATAGACAAAGTAGCAGGAGAAGATTCTCTTGCCTTCATTCTAAACTGAAATTGTATAGTATCTATTATACACATTAACTGACTGCATTATTGCTTATCATTTTTGGAAACTAGTATAATTGATATAATAAATAGTTTCCAGCTGATATTAGTGAACCTCAGAGTATATCATGTAGATGGAGTGAAGTCTTTGAATTTATATTTACAGACCTAAGTAATGACAAAAGTTTGCCACCCACCCGTCCTGAGTGTGAAATGTGTAGTGAATGAATAAATCAATGAATGGAAGAATGAATACTAAATGGCAACATAAAAGTGAGCCACCAGTTTATGAATTAAATTGTTATAGAACAAAGGTGATCTATCTGTTACAAGTGTTACTGCTGCTTCTAAGTGTTCAAGCAGTAAAGCTTTGCCTTTTAGAGTTCTTGTCATGGTATTTTTACCAGTAAAGATTTTATTTTTTTTAAGTAATTTATAGAGAGCCTTGGTATTTTGGTACAAGAGTTTCATTGGATTCTGCAGAAGGAAAATAAAATATTCCAAAAAAGGATGGAAAAGAAAACATCTTTACCCAAAGCTTTTGTATTTTTTTGTTTCTTCACATTCCAGGGCATCAAAATGCTTATCATTATTATTATTTGTTTCATACATTGTATGTTTATCAAACTAAGTTACTCTGTCACAGCTGGAATAATCAGGATTTCTTTTGTTGCTTATAATAAATAAATACTCAATTGTGAGAATGTCCTCAGGGAAAGTTCATTAAAAAAGAAATGAAAATGCTGAGAAATAAATGGTTATTTTGATTGCACTTGTTTTGATATAATATGCAAAAATGTAATTTGGTTCTGTAATGTGTGGAATGCAAGGGAAAAAAATTTAAGATGGAGAAATGGAAAAGATGCTGCATTTATTATGTTATTTCAATTATCTTTTTGTTTCTGAGGGTGGGAGAGTTTAGGTTCAAAATATCATTTTAGAATAAAATGTGAATATAGCTAAAAGGAAAAAAGAGCAAAATACATAAATGGAAATATTAAGTGATCAATGGATAAAAGTGGGCACATTTCTAGCATTTATTGACAGATGCTTTTTTTTGATTTAATGCTTAGGTATTTGGCTTTCTCTCTTGTTTTGTTTAGTCTCTACTGGCAGCCTTATTCCACAGTTTCCCAGATTATTTTGTGTCCTCCTTATTTTGGCTCAGTGACAAGTAACAATCAGTCAGGGAACATTGTAATAGAGATGTGAATGGCTTGAGGTAAGCGTCTGATATCAGAAGACAATTCTCTTGGTAAAACGATTCCTTTCAGAGGTTCAGGATGGGGGAAAGAAAATTAACTTTGCTTTTTTCCAGATTTAATTCTCCTTACTTGTCCTCATTCCTCAAGTTATTTTCTCTTTTATACCTCCAAAGTAGATTTACATGACAGTTTTGTTTTTCTCAAAGTATCTGAATGATAAGGGAAGGTAGAAGTAAACAAAGAAAATAATTAAGGCAAAAAATGGCATGAGCCAATGTGCTAAAGTGTGGAGAAACAGGAAGGAGGGATGACAGAGAAGGCCAAGTGGATCACTGAATTCAGAAGGCAATAGGGGCCACTGAAAGACCACTAGGATGGAAGAGGAATGGAAATTGAGAGTGCTGATTTCCACTCCCTAAGATTTGCCCTCCAGTCACTTCTTTACATAATTCATCAAATCTAACTCTTAATTGCCATCCCTGAATGTCCACGTTAAGATAATATGGGCAAGTAGATAATACTTACTGGCAGTGTAATACTATATTTAAAACACACATGAGCACACACACACACACACACAAATACACTAGAACATCTCAGTGAAAGAGAATTGGGGAAATATGTGGTTAACCAATGACTGTGGGGCCAACTTTGATCAGTAGTTTGTAAACGTTGAAAATATTTTTCTGGTCATATAGTTTTAAAAATATAGTAAGAGCACCCAAGGTGAGGAAATCGAGGTGGGGCATTTTGATGAAAAAACAAGAGAGAGAGAATTAAAACAGAAAGGAGAAAATAGATGTATAAAATATTTCTTCTATATTGAATACTGTAAAGCACTGAGTATGTTTACACTGTGGAGGAGAAAAGGACATGACATATGCCTTGCGTAGTCATCAAGAAATTATTTCTTGCAGTGCAATGTACCCCACTACCAATGAGCAGAAATACAACTTCAGAGGGCAAGAGGGGATGTGAGAAATAAAAAAAGGAGTTGGAGAAAGAAAATAAATGATTCTTGAGTGGCTAAACAAGGGACAAAAGGCAAAACCTTTTCTAGAGGTAAAGAAAGAGTAGAAAAATAAAAAAATATAATGCACATTGTTTTAAAAAATTATACAAGCAAACTATTTGGATTAGTAGAGGAATTAATTTTAGCTTTCCAAAGGAGGGACAATATTAGAGCATGTCTATTCATGGAAGGGAGATGAGTTCGGAAATTATCAATAGAAAAGTTGAAAATCCGTGGCGGAGTCAACTATAACAATTTGGTTTAAATAACCAATGGATGACTTTAAGTAGAACATTATCTCAAAAAAAAAAAAAAAAAAAAAAAATAATGCACATTGTTTTAAAAAATTATACAAGCAAAATATTTGGATTAGTAGAGGAATTAATTTTAGCTTTCCAAAGGAGGGACAATATTAGAGCATGTCTATTCATGGAAGGGAGATGAATTTGGAAATTATCAATAGAAAAGTTGAAAATCCGTGGTGGAGTCAACTATAACAATTTGGTTTAAATAACCAATGGATGACTTTAAGTAGAACATTATCTCAAAAAAAAAAAAACAAAAAAAACAAAAAAAACCTAGCACCCATCATAAAACCTGGCACATAATTGATGTTCAATGAAGTGATGACATGAATGAATAAATGAATGAATGAAAAACCAAGTAAATATTAAAAGTATTTGCAAATACTGCATTTACTTTGGCACTGAACTAATAAACATCACACATTAGAGAAAAAAGAATGATGGTGACAATATGGAAGTAGAGACATGGCCTAGAGTCAAGGAAGCTTGCAAGAGGCCATTACAGAAAACCAAATGAGAGAAAAGTTTGGTGATAAGGAAAGAAAGAAGAAGGAGCTGAGAAGGAGTACAAGAGACCTATGATACTCCTAAAGGAGTGCTATAAAAGCCTGGCTGTCTGGAGATAGAACTGATTTAGAAGGAATTATGGTAAGTTTGATATCAGAGACAATTATGTTTGCTGACACTGAAAATGTATAGCTGACAGTTGGAGATACAAGACTTAATCTTGGTACAAACTTTAATCTGGGGATCTTTCTGTAAAACGCTAACACAGAGGTTGACTAGACCATGAGAATGGATGTTGTCTACTTGAAAAGAGAAAACAGAGAACAAAGGGCTGAGTCTTGGGATATATTTATGATCCATATGATGGGTCCCAATCAAAATAATGGAAACCCTCTGTCAACTGGCAAAAGTAGGCTGGCATGGATCTTTGGTTTGTTGTTCAGTGGAGAGATATCTTTAGAAAAAACTACTTTGAAATTGATATGTACTGCTAATAATTGACTGCATAACTTGCATGTAAGCAAGTTGTGTAGGTAAGTCATTTACTTCATATTACAGAAGAGACTCCTGATTGAACTGTGAACATTCTCTTTGGGATTGCTTGGTAAGGCCCATCCACCTGGACTTGTATGTATTCCATATTCTTAGTATAATCTCCCTTTCCTCACATATTTAAAAAATATAGATCAACTCCTTGTTTATAAGCACACATACAACTAGAAGAAACATATTTGATTTGATTTTTTGGAAAGAACTTTTTGTAAAGTACAAATAACCAGAGTTAGCTAATTTCTTTAATTAAGCATTTGCCATACAAAATTTTTTAAACTGAAATCTTGAGTGGAAACCGGTATCTCCAAACAAATTAAACATTCAGAATTATAAACCAGAAGTTACAACAGTATTATTTTCACAAGCCGAGATCGTGTGATGGTGGTGGTGGTGGCAACAGGAGGAAGGGCTGGGGGTAAAATCTAAAACCCAGTGATATTTAAGTCAGGGAAGTATAACAAATGAAGGGAGAGAGTGTATTTAAAATTCAGGAGGGTGATTGCAAAACGTAGGAATTGACAATAATGCTGCCTAGTGTTTTTGAAGCCTCACTTTTGCTTGTTAAATCCCTACTTCAAAGTTTTTCTTTCTCATATGGAGCTACTAAGTAGAATGTTTTAGGTAGTATTCCTGGCGATACTTCACATTTGGGCACTTAATCAAATATACCAAATAAATAGAACTCTCTGTATGTTAAGAGAAATACATAGGAAAAAATGCCTAAACGTTTTGAATTATTTCCTTTCCCCCCACCCCCCCAATGTTACATTTAGCTGTCTGGACGTCTGGACTAAGGATATTTAATTTGGGGCTTATTATTATAAGCCAGAAGTATCTATGAACTAATTATCTATGAACTAATACATGAGCTAAGTATCTAAGAACTAATCACCAATCATTTATGTGATTCATGTTAAAAACTTGGGAAACATGTGCATATCTTGAGTTGGCTCTAATTAATCAGAATGGAGAAAAAAAATCCAAGGTGCCCCTTGTCCCTCTTCCAAAGCAGTGAGGTGGTACTGGATTTCTAACATGCTGTTAGTTATATCTCACATAGAATGAGCACATCGACACCAGGGACTCCTCCCATTCCTCACCTGATTCACTGCTAAATGCAGAGGTGCTTTGAATGTAGAGCACAGATATTTTCAGTAGATTTTTCTCCAGTGTAAGACCTTACAAGGAGAAGCAGGATTGCTATGATGTTTTCATATCCAAGAAGGCACATTTCTTCAACCACAGGATCCAAAGATATTAACTTCATTACTTTCATTAAAGTTTGACTTGGGCTGAGACCTTCAAAATCCTTACTCTTCGACAGCTGTTTGGTGGTTTGTTTAGGACTTCACTGGGCAGTCTCAGCACAGTTCCTCCTGGACAAGTGTCAGCATCTCCTCCAAATCTCTGTCATCCTCTGCCTTAATTGGCTCCATTAACAGGTGTTATCAGGCCAAAAAATGAGGATTCAACTGATTCATCACTTCCTGAGGCCTAATGTCAAAGATAGCAGCATTTGGAACACACTGGGGGTGAAGAAGAAGCTGGGAAATATTAAAATACTTCTCAATCCATTCTGCTTTAGTTGTTAAAGTATAATAATGGATGGATTGATTTAAATTTGAACCCTAGCCTTAAATCAAATGCTAGAATAAGCATGGGATCTTAGTTTTCTTTAACTCCTTTTTCTTTTATTATGAGTGCTGCCAATGAATAGATTACCATTACTACTAATTCTGAAATATTTTTGTGCTTGCATTGTATCAGACGTTATTTATTTAGCTTTGCATAAGACCATATTGTTATCTTTATTTTTGTGTTGAATAAGCTTAAGATCAAGAAATTAAAAGTCTTGTCAAAAATTTTACAAAGAAAGCAGACTGGTAGTTTCCTTGTCTGGGGGTGGGAATGAGAATTCCTTATACCTGGGCATGAGGAGTCTTACTGGGGTAATGAAGATATTCTAAAAGTGATTTATGTTGATGGGTGCACCACTCAGTACATTCACCAAAATTTATTGAAATGTATACTTGAATAGGGTAAATTTTATGTTGTCCAAAATATACATCAAATAAGCTACTTAAGAAAAAAACAGTCTTACCAAAAGTTACATCGTTTACATCTTCCCATTCTAACCCTGGGTTCTTGCATATGTAGTGCAATGCAGCAGCTCTAGGCAAGTATGGAGGATCTGGTTCCTCCCCTTGTTTGCTAAAGGATATTGAGCAATTTATGCCACTCCCTGGGCAGTAGTTTTGTCAATTAAATGAAGTCACTGGACTAGTTATGTGTCTTGACAATCTTGTATTAATTCCAAGAACACTTAATTTTAACTGAGCAGGATATCTTTGAATTGACATAAAATAGTATAATATGTATAAAAAGAATTGCATATAAATATTATGATTGAGGAAAGAAAAACCATGAAAATCCTGGTTATCACTTGGTGGCACTATGAGGAATTAATTTCTTTGTCATTTTATTTTGAAACTATTCTAAAATAAATATGTATTTAAAAAGAAAATAAATTTTATTTAAAAAATTAACAACTGTTTAAGGACATTTGATAAAGACATTTTCAGTGCAGAATCCTAATGGGGAAGTTGTGATATACTGGGGCAGAATTAAAATTCCATGTCTTTTTTGCATTACATCTGAAATAAAAGGTCCAAAATTTTGTGCAACTATTTATGTAACAGCAAGTCTGAGTTTTGTTTGGTTATTTGGTTTTCTTAGTAGTTTCATTGGTGGCTTAATAATTTATAAATACCCAGAGGGTGGTCCTGAGATGTAGTTAAATGTCTAAAATTTCTATAAAACACACTAATCTACAACTGCACAGAAATATGTGTAGCTAAGATAGGTAAATTATATGAACAGAATAAAAGAGAGACCTAATTTTCAATCCATTCTAAATTATAAACATTCTCTTCTTTAAGCAAATACAATATAAAATTAAATAAAGTTATAGGAGAAATATTAAAAGGGGAGTAATTTTTCCTCAAATTATATTCAAATTAATTTATATTTTATATTTATTTTTAATATCACACACTTTCTTCATCATTTTCAAATAAGATTTAATTTAGATGAATTCAATTTGTATCTCATATTTTAATTTCAAAATACGTCCATTGTCTACAGTGAGGCACATCCCACTCTGAATTACATGTTAAATTCTGTGATGTCAATAGGAATGCACCAAATAAGGCATCTTGTATCAGGGAAGGGAGAAAGAAAGGCTCTGAGACTCAGTGAAAGCAGCAAGATCATGAATAAATCTATGTGATGTCAAATACTTGGAATAAAGATGAGCATCTCAGACACATGAGCATACGTATCATATCTCTAAAATTTTGGCCATAGGAATATGAATATCAGGATGGTGGAATGTGTTTACATTTCATTCAGATTTTAGCTTAAAGACTGCTTTGAGAACAGATCCAGACGTAGCATCACAATGAATGGGATTAACTCATGTTTAAAATAATTATTTATGTGATATATGTAAATACAATTTCACATGTCATCCTTAATTGTTACTTCTGCTCTATGGGTTAACTATATGAATTAATCATAGTCATTAAATCCAAAACTACTAGAAACATTGGATACTAAATACTAAACATTACTAGAAACAAAAGGAACACTATAGGGAAAAAAATCGCAGAAAGAGTCATGGCCTTCAGAAGAGACACAGTCAAATTTCAACCCAGCTGACATGGACCAGGCAAATACAAAACACATTCTGTTCTTGTCTTCCAATAACCTGCCACTCAAACTTAAACAGAAACCTGAAGGCAAGAGAACCCATTGATAGCAACATCCCAAAATTCAGAGAAGGACAAAGATACCAAGGACTAGCACAACCATGTAGATTATGTTCCTACTTTATTTATTTAGTCATAGATTATACTTAATCCCACAACATTCTTCAGCTGTCTCTTTACAAAAATATTCCATGGATTCCCAATACAAACTTTTTTTATCATTTTAAGATTAAAATTCTCATTGGCACCATTTCATATCATCATAGCCAACAGAGAAACAAATATTATCTAACATGCCTATAGAACTTTAAATTTTTCAAATACCTTTTACTAACCTCATACTAACTAGATATTCATAATAACTTGATTAGGAAATATCATGTTCTTCATTTAGAAATGAAATTATTGAGATTAAGAAAGATTAACTGACCCATCTAAGGTCAGAGCAATGGTAAGAACACAGGTCTCATAGTCAGTTTTCCTTTATTCCATTTTTTAAAGTGCTTCTACAAAAAACGATCAAAACTGTCAATGTCTTTATATGTATACCCAGAGAAGCATCATTTGGACAATGGGCATTTAATCTACATTATATTATGTTACATTATCTCACATACTCAAGCTCGTGTTCGATGTGAGTTACTTATAGGAATGTCTACACCAAGACCACATGTATGCTACTGTGATAGACAAAACAGAAGGCAGTTGAGAATGTTGGAACACTTGCAACATACTAAGCTTTATGGTAAGCATATTACATCTGTACATTATGTCACTAAATGTGGTGTTTCTATTCAGAGGACACATGATATGATGAGAAGCAGAATGTGTCCTACAAGAATGAAAAATAGAGGCAAAAATCTTCTTGTCAACTTCACTAGGAAGGACAAATGAGCTGTGCCTTGAAGCCAGTTTAAACATACACAGAAAATGAGACATGTGGATGTGGTCGTTATATACAAAAGGCATTTCATGTGGAAAGTCACAGAAGTAGGATATCTTAGAGGAGCAGATAGAGAAAGAGTATGGGCCTAAGAAGACATTGAAAGGAATCTTTGGAAATAAGGTTAGAATGTATACTGAGTTCAGGCCATAGAGTGTCATGGATGCCAGTCAGAACATTTTGGCATTTGTTTTGTGGATATGTAAATATTTTTTATCAGAGGTGTTATATGAGCAGAGCCAAACTGAAAGTGTTTTACTCTGGAAGCAGATGAAGATATGTTACCCCTTTAGGAATTTAGAACTTGAAATTCTCAGAGCTCACTTCAAGATCCTCTTCAGTCTTTCCTCTGTTCTCTTTATTGCCAAGTTGTCTCATCCAGTCTGAGACTTTGCTCATCAGACATATGGCAGTGATGTTTCTCACAGATTCATGTCTTCTAAGCTGAAGACCTACATGGCCAACTGTCTAGTCAACAGCTGCTCTGATTTTTCAAACTCATTTCAATTCAATATGCCCAAGTAAGTGCCTACATACATACAAAATATATGGTCCCCTTTGAAATAGGCTTCTTTTCTATACATCATCTAGATCCACCACCAATCCAAGATTATAATTCAGAAACCCAGGAGTCCTTCTAGTTACTTCCTCCTGTCTCTCCAGCTATATCCAACTCATCACCAAGTGTGCTTAAAGTGATGGATGTCCTGGTAGTCCCCATTCTTTTCTGTCTCTGTGACCCTCAAAACCTTCCTTTGACAGTCTTAATGGTTTTTTAACCCATCATTTCAGGGGTTTATTGCCCTTCATGTAGCCTCACATCTTCCAGTGCCACAGAAAATAGAGAAGACAACAATTAATGGAAGTAGCATATACAAAGGAAAGTTCTTTTTGTTTTTACAAAATAATGAAATTTGTTTTAAACTAAATATCTGTCTTATTGAGAAATCCTAATATGTATGTCTTGATGTTTTACCTACTGAGGCAGAAGTTGTAAAGTCTCAATAGAATTCATAGAGGATTCTAACTTATCTCCTACAGACAGACAAATAATAGACGATGGGAAATAAATTTTCTTCTTTCTTTTCTGCAGTGTCAAAAGCCACTTTACGTATTGTAAGGAAATGTTCTTAAAAATCTCACTAGTTGTGATTAATATCTATAAATTTGGTTTTTCAGAAAACCTATCTTTACATAGCATGATGATAGAGCTATGCTAAATATCTTCCCTCGGAAAATATTTTCTGTAGTTTCAAAAATCACATTTACCACAAGTCTTACTCGGAGTTGGTAAGCTAGGCCTATTTTTGGTCCTGATAGAAAGTAAATTCTATGATCAATTGAGTGGGTGTTTCATCCTATGGAAATGGCTAGTCTTTCTCATACACTAGAATGGTCTCATTTTACCTATAATTAATAGTGTTTTCATAATACAGGTAAAATTGAAAGAGGTTCAAATCCTCTTATAGTGTTGATATGTAGAGGTATGTTATTCCAACCATTTTTCTGTGAATGAGAAATAAAATGAATTCATGGTGATCAGTGTCCAGAATGGGAAAATTGGTTAACATTTGAAAAAGAGGTCCACATCTTACACGAAATACCCTGGTTTATTGTAAAACTAAATGTCTGTCTTGTTGAATTGAGCTCTCTGAAAGGTACCTCAGGAGTCTTTTGAATTGCCAGAACTGAAACTCATAAACATTCATTAATATAATACTTTGGGAAATATTTTCCCTTTTCCAAAACATTGCAGTTTCTGTAGAGAAAATATTTTTCTATATCAGGAAGATAAATCCTAATAGTGGAAGCAATTAAAAAGATAAAAGAAGCAATAGTTTGGGCCGGGCGCGGTGGCTCAAACCTGTAATCCCAGCACTTTGGGAGGCCGACACGGGCGGATCACGAGGTCAGGAGATCGAGACCATCCTGGCTAACACGGTGAAACCCCATCTCTACT
>NW_012116733.1:2624189-2635893 GCF_000951035.1 Colobus angolensis palliatus
AAAAAAAAGAAGCAATAGTTTTAAATGTTATCTTTATATACCTATTGGCGGCAAAGTGGTTGAAAAACTCTGTAAGGGATTTGTAGCATTTTCCGTTTCTTCAGGATAAAGATGATCAGGCTGACAATTGATTTTCAACCTGCTGAAAATGCTAAGAAGCAATTGTGTTTTTCTTTTTTCTTTCTTGTCCAAACTCAATCTAGAACCGTACATACCTATACGTTAAAAAAGGTGACCTAAGACTTAAACACATCTGTAACAAGAGAGCCCATGCTTTAAAATCACTGTTTAAAGCTTTAAAAACACTTGTAGAGTTTAGGAATGAGATCCATTCAACCATGGCAAAGAGAGGATTTGGTTATTTGTGGTATAACATTAGTCTTTTATGAGTCTTCCTCATGCACAGAAAATTCTGAGTCAGCCACGCTGAGACTGAGCGTGGCTCTATATTCTGGTTCAGTGATTCCATGATTGGGTTCACATAATGGAGGATAGTCTGCAAAATAGAACTTTTGTGAGATTAAGAGACTCACTGAAGAGCAAATGCTGTACAAGCAATAGAGCTGGTACTAGAATTGTTGCTTTGAAACACAGTCCTCAAATCTTCCTATTCCCTGCCACCAGACCCAGCTCAGTCTTTCATTCAGCAAATAGTGATTAGTATTAATATGTGATGCTCTTCCAAATGAATGAGATATGGAACTAAATAAAGCACATAAAACTCCTGTCCTCCTGACACTTGCATTCTGAAGAGGAGACACCAATATGCAAAATAGGTCATACAAAGTCTGTTAGATAGTGGTATGTGCTATGGAGAAAAATATAATTGGGAAGGGGAATAGAGGGTTTGGGGCAGTGAAGTTTTAAACAGAGTATTCACAGAAGGGTTCATGGAGAAAACGGAATTTAAATAAAGACTTGAAGGGGGTGATGGAGTGAACCATGGGGACAACTATGAAAAATAATTTAAGCAGAGTGAAAAAGAAATGCAGAAGCACTGAGGTGAGAATGTGCCTAATGAATAAGATGAATAGCATGGAGCCAGGAATACCTAGGGGATCTAGCCAGAGAAGTGAAGGGAAGACAACTCTCGTAGAATCTTATAAAAGGACATTAGCTGTACTCAGTGTGTGATGAGATGCTATAGGAACACTCTGAACAGAGAATAGCACGATCTGACTTTGTTTTAATGCCATCACTCTACGCTCTGGGTATGGTTGAGAATAGACTCAAGAGGGGCCAGGGCAGAAAGAGGATATCTAGTTTGGAAGTAATCACCAGAAGAGAGGAAGTGGCAAGGGGAAAATAGACTCTAGATACACAAAGAATGGATAAACAATATTTTCAAGGTTTTTAACTGAATAACTGGAAGGAAGGAGTTACTGTGAATTGAGATGAAGAACCTGTAGGAAGAACAGATTTCAGGTGGCAGAACAGAGAGATCCAGATTCAAATGTGTTAAATTTGAAATACCTAGCAAATCTCAAGTGGAGCTGCAAATGAGGATTTGGATACACACGTTCGGCTTTAACTGGAGAGATTAGGCTGGAAATATAATTTGTAAATTGCACCCGGTTGAACAGCATTCCCCCAAAATTTATGTTGTAATTGTAAACACAGTACAGGACTTTATGTAGAAATAAGGTAATTGCAGATGTAAAAAGCTCATACAAGATGAGGTCGTATTTGAGTAGTGTGGACTCTTAATCCACACCACTTCTGTCTTCAAAGGAGAGAAGATGACACAGACATACAGGGAGAATGTTGTGTGATGATGCAAGTGGAGAATTAGTGATGTGTCTACAAGCCGAATAACCCCAACTGTCGGGGACACCAGAAGTTACAGAAAGATATGAAACAGAATTTCCCCTACAGCCTTTAGATAAAGCATGGCCCTGCCGACACCTAGATTTCCAACTTCTAGCTTCCAAAGCTTTGAACTACCCAATGATGTTTTAAACTACCCAATGGTGGTACTTTTATTAAAGTTCTGGAAGCTACTACAGAAATCATCAGCATACAGAGATTAGGCAAAAGGCCAGATGGACTTGCTCAAGTAAGTAGATGCAGTTAGAAAAAGATGAAGACCACCGGGTGTGGTGGCTTATGCCTGTAATCCCAGCACTTTGGGAGGCCAAGGCAGGTGAATAACCTGAGGTCAGGAGTTCAGGACCATCCGGGCCAAGATGGAGAAACCCTGTCTCTACTAAAAATACAAAAAAGTAGCTGGGCATGATAGTGGGCGCCTGTAATCCCAGCCACTTGGGAGACTGAGGCAAGAGAATCACTTGAACCTGGGAGGCGGAGGTTGCAGTGAGCTGAGATCATGCCATTGCACTTCAGCCTGGGTGACAGGGTGAGATTCCGTCTCTAAATAAATAAATAAGGAAAGAAAAAGATGAGGACTAGTGTCTGAACTCTGGGAAACACCAGCTTTTAAAGGTCAGGAAGGTGAGGAGAAACCAGGATAAGGAACTAAGAGGTAGCAACTAGTGAATTTGGAGAAAAACAGGGAGAGAAAGGGATCCTGAAACACAAATAAATGAAGTATATCAAGACAAAAAGAATGTATCAAATGCTGCAAATAAAGCACGATGAAAATTGAGACTTGACTATGGTTTTAGTGAAATGGCAGTCACTGGTAACCTTGCTATTGAATTAAGTTATCCGATTTAAAATCACCTTGACACGATTAATTTTTAAAATCTCCAAAGATAATTATTTACACAGTCCAATGTAATTTCCAGTAGATAGCTGACAGAGCTTATGAGTAAAGCAGGATGTGGTGACATTTTCTTGAAAAGAAAACCTAATTCAGATAAAGATAAAGAATCTACAACTGACTATAGTGATAATGAAAAAAACATAGAGAGTTGAGAAAATAACTTGAAAGACCTTCACAATTTCATAAGCCTGTATTTTAGAGGGCACTTGTCTGTATTATGACTGTCCCACTTCTCTTTGTTATAAAATAGAGGAGAAAAAACAAAAGGAGAAAAGACAAAGCAACAAATACAAAGGAAGGAGAGAATGTGAGACTCAGATGGGACCACTCTCTTTGTTGTCCCCATATGGGAATTGTTGATGGTAGAATGCAGAACACCAGTGAGACGTCTTTGTCAACAGCATTGATGTTCCCCACCATAATTCCCTGCTTTGAAACCAATCTGCAATTCTCCTGACATCGGTTTTCAATTTATTACCCCAAGTGGGTTGGTCTCTGAGGAAGGTCAGCCTATATATGCAGCAGCTGAAATAACTAGTTGGAGCTAGTTAATGAAACTGAGAATGTCGTGGGCTGGTTAATATTCATATATTTGAAGGTAGCATATCTGTTTAACCTGAGGGCTATACTTCATTAGATTTATGTATTGTAATGCAATGTCTGAAAGCTGAATACAACTGGTATTGTTTTGTTAAATATTTGCAGTTTTCATTTATATCTCAGATACAAATCTGATCATCTTTGTCATATATAATCCTGTTATCAGCTACTAGGAATTTTCTTGTTGTGGTCACAAAGTCCTAACATAATAACATAAGTACTTCATTTGGATGTTAGAATAAAACTTTCTCCCCCCCAGGAGCTAAAGTTTAAGGAAGTTGTAACATCAAAAATAATGATTACAACAGGTTCCCAAGACATATATTCCTGTCAGTGGCATGCAGGATAGTAAAAGCAACACAAGCATCCAGAAAGAAAAATTCAGTTTGCAAGGGTAGGAACATATATTGCAGATAAAGGTAAACAAGGAATTATATCCTTGTTATCTTGTTAGACAGGAGGTACTGAATATCTTATAAGTAAGAAAAGTGGATCTCAAATTTGGATTGTACTAGAATCTAGTGAGGATCCTTTTCAAATTACTAATGCTGAAATTCCAAGCCTCTAGGTCTACCAAATTAGAACGTAAGGCAGTAGATCTCAACTATATGTACTGAAGTACAGGGGATAAGATAATCCAGGAAATACTGAGTGGGTGGAACTCACTTAAGTTCCAGGGTAAATTCCAGCAACATTCTGTACTCTTGTCTACTATGTTTAATTGACATATTATGTCTGTTGGTAACCTTATCATCTTTCTTATAGAAATTTGAAAAGATGACAGAGTCCTTCATGTCAATTCTGCCACTTTTTGAGGAAGAGAAAAATACAGAGGGGTTAAAAAAAAGGTTCAGGAAAGTCTTTCTACAAGATGCTGCACACATACACAAGATTCTGTTACAAGATACACTTATGAAACACAGAATATGTAAATCGCCCAAATGCCTTGATTGACCCACATTATACATTAATCAATTACAGATGATGTAGACTGTTACAATTTTAAAATCAGTGTGTCAGTTCACCTCTGTTTAGTGTTTTCAATCTTTGTTTACCCATGGAAACCTCATTTTTTTTTTTCCTGCATAGTAGTTTAACGCAGTTTGGAAAATGCTACCTTTGGTGAAATTTCTGTTTTATTATCTTGTGTTAATATTTGACATTTGTTTTTTGAGTCAACCATATATTTTATTTTAATGGAACTTGATCTGCCTTAGTTTTTAGAGTCAAATTGTCTAGTTGAATATTCTAAACCAGGAACCTCATATGTATAAATTGAGCTGGAGGTAAGACATTAAGTAATGGTGGTATCTGCAAGTCATTGAAGAAACTCTTGTCTATCCCCATACACTCATAATCTTTTTCAAATCCCTGTATCAAACAACACAAACACACTTTCTCTCTTTCTTTTATAAGTTTATCTATCTATCTATCTATCTATCTGTCTATCCATCCTATCATCTCCCTAGGGAGAGAATTTGCTTACACAAGTTAGACTGTTGGCCTTCATTTGTTAAATCAATCTTGTCATTAGACCTAAGAATTTAATATGTTCTTCTTGATATCATTCAATTACCTGTTCATTAGCAATTTCTGGAAAAAAGAAAAAAGACAAATATTGTAAATAATGGATAAGCTATAAAAACCTATCCTAATTATGTTACATAGTGCAATCAATTTTGCATTTTATCTTTATTTAAAGTAGCAACAGTACAATGAAATATTCCAAATGACTGCTTCCCTATGAGAAAACAAGGAACAAGGTAATAAAACCGTATTCAAAACCTTCAAAACAAAACAAAATAAGCTATGAGGCTACATATTGAAACCCCCATGTAATTAAAATGAGCTGGCCTGATCCCCATAGACACCAAGCATACCAAACTCAAATAATAAGACATCCTCAGAATGTCTGTAGATCTAAAGAAAGCTCTGCTTCTGTTTCTTTGAATGTCTAAATAGAAAGTCTTACCCAAACACAGAGTAAAAGATAACTTAAAAGCCAGAGAGAGTGATCCCCTGGTAACTAGATACAAGGCTAAGAAACAGTAGACACTTGATAGGAAGTTAGAAAATATTTAAAAAACAAAAACTGTGCCCAGTGTGTGTGTGTGGTGGAAAGGGAAGGTAGGGGAGGAAATGAAACAGCTTTGGTGTGCCTTCCATCATGGGGAAAATAATTCATGCTCTTAGAGGTAGTGTAACAAAAAGGCTAGGAGAAGGCATGGAGTCTTTTCCTGTGTAACAGGGTATCTTCAGCCTTTTCTGGTCTCATAGAAGCAAGAGAAGTCAATCTATCAGCACTCAGTAGTTCTATTCCAGTATACATTGATAATAGACCGATCACAACATCACACCTTTCTGTTAATGGGGAGATGAATCTTGAGTCTTCCAGAGGCATCTCAAACACAAAATAAGGGTTATGCACAGGAAAGCAAAGTGTTCCGTCAAAGAGACCCTGAACTACACACACCAACACACACACACACACACACACACACATCAGACTGTTTTGATCAAATAGTTTTGAGAACTCTTAATAGTATTTAAATAAAATGGATGAAATTGTTATCCACAGTCCCATATTGCCTGTATATCTCAAGTTCCTCTCTTTCTTTTGTCTTGCTTTCCTTCTCCTAGGAGGTTTCTAAAGCCAAATTATTTTACATTTAGATTATTTCAATGACAACCAAGTCATGAGATACAACAGAATGAATCATAAACAAAATTCTCCTGTAATAAATGTTTTGTGACTTTAGTTCAGCTGATTATAAATGAAGCTACTTCGATTATTGTAGATTATATAGTCTTCAGTCTCCAATACATTCCTTTACACCAAAAGGAAGGTTATTTATCTCAATTTGGGGAAGTACACAGGTAGAGTAGACAGATGATAAAACCTGTCAGTGTGGAATAGCTCCATAATATACAAGAAGTAAAATTGCCCCAATTTCCCTCCTCTACACCAGATGTAGGTCTTCAGATTCATTGCCTCAGCAGCTTAGTTTGGGCTATAATAAAAACTTACCACAGAGTGGGTGCCTTATAAATAATAGAAAGTTCCTTCTTACAGTTCTGGAGACTGGAAGTCTAACATTAGAGTGTCAGTATGGTTGGATTCTGGTGAAGGCCCTCTTCTGGTTTGTAGGCTGCTGACTTCTCTTTTTGTCTTCACGTGACAGAGAGAGAGAGAGAGAGAGACAGAAAGAAAGAGGGAGAGACAGAGAGAGAACGAGCAAGAGTGAGTGTGCATAGTAGCTCTCTGGTCTGTTGTATGGGTACTAATCTCATTCGTAAGGGCTACAACTTCATGACCTACTTACCCTCCAAAGGCGCCTCCTCTGTATACCATCTCATTGGAAGTTAGGATTTCAACTTACGAAATCCTTTTGGGGCAACATAGACACGCGGTCCATAATACCCCAATATGCTAGGAAAATCTGGGAACATCATAACCATTCTTACACTGAGAAGGTGGTTGTATTTGTTTTGGGGTCTTCAGAATTTCTGTTCAATAACTTCTGTGCTTTTATCATTTGATTTAAATCATTTTTTCCACTTTATTTTGTTTCTACCTCATGAGGTTCTGGACACACCTGTGGATATTGCCCTGGAATCATAGGTAACAATGATAATAAAAGTCAGAACCTCTGGTTTCAGGTCTCATATCAGCCTTTTCTACCTTAGTGAAAATTAAAACTGTAGATTTATTTCCATGAGTTAACATGAATTCTTATCATTGGAGAAAATATTTGATGAAAAACTTTTGTCACAGAAAAAGAGATCTCACCCCTCAAAAAATAGGTGGAAGTGATAATTTTAATAATGCAGAGACATAAGAAAATTGTGTGGCTTTGTGAATTAGAAACAAGAATATATTACAATTTCATCTTAGTTCTCTCTTGGGTATAATCTGTAAGGAAGCGCTGTAAACCCCGTGTCTCATAGCAGCCGGGTTTTAATTTTAGTTTTTCTTTCTCTTTTTTCCTTTTGTTAATGAACTCTTTGGAAAGAAAACAATGGGAAAGGAAAAGATAAAAAGAAACTGCAGCTCCATCAATTTTCTCATTGTGTCTCACTAGCTAAGAGACCAATGTTAGTACCTTTGTAATTTTTGAAGTATTGACTTTAGACTATTTTCAATTTGTGAAAATAAATGAGTTCCCCTGTTTCTTTTTGTTTCTTTGGAACAAGGAAATCCTATAGACTTCAGGATGGTAATGGGTTAATATTTAAGATGAATCCTACTGATAACCATAATAACATTAGAGATTGTAATCTGTCAATATTTGCTTTATGTACTTAGTAATATACATGTTATGTGTATTATGTTTTTAGTAATATATATGTTAAAAATATTATATTTTCACAGGGAATCATTCACTTTAACTTTAAATAGTTTTTCTCATTGCCCCTAATAATATTTTTAACTTAAAGTATATTTTATCTGATATTATGTAGGTAACCAGCTTTTTTCCCATCCTTTCATTTTCAGTCCTTCTGATAAATTGTAATCTAGGTTTGTATCTTTGTAAGCAGCATATAGTTAGATATATTTATTTTTAATTTTCTGATCTGAAATTAATTGTATTTTAATAAACACCTATTGACATTTACTTTATTTTCTAATACATTTTGGTTTGTTAAAATCAACTTATATCGTGTCCTCATTTCAACTATTTCTTTGTTTCATTTTCTCTTGTCTTTTACTGAATTTACCATACATTTAGGATTTCATTTTTACACCGTAGAGTTATATAGTTTTCCATTCTATTTCTCTTATTTTAGAGGCCACACTTATGTTTTTAGAACACATACTTTGCTTTAAAAAATTGAAAGTTATATACACTTATTCCTCCTTATCAAAATAAAGCTCTGTGATTGGCTAACCAAAATACATTTCAGATGACACTGCTTCCTTACTGTCTTTCACTATCAAACGTTTTAATCCTAAATGTATGCTTTCTAAGCAGCTACTAAATTCAGCCAGCATTAGGTAGGTTTTCTGCTTTTTTCAGCTGAAATTATTTCTAAAGAGTTTACAACTCCTCTTTCACATTATGTGTCATGTCAAACATTGAAATGTTTTTATTTCTAGTTCAATATTCATTACTATTATTATTATATACTATATGCTAATTTAGATTCCCCATTAGGTCTAGTAATTTAGTCGTTCAATATTGCTTATAGCATTCTATTACCTCTGTTGAGGGTTACTGTTCTTCTTGAAGTCCATTCATAGTTCTTTCAATCTTTCAATACAAAGTTTACGAGTAGTAAATCTTCACCATTTCTTTTCTTTTTTCCCTCATAAAATGACATTATTAGGGTTTTCACATCTGGCAGGGAGAGTAGGCTCTAACAAATTAGTTGTCCTTCATATAATAACTATATGCTATGTATAAGACACAAACAAATAAAAAATAACTCAAGTGCAAATTTCTAATACCTCTACAGTATAAATCTAAATAAAAAGAGAAAAATTGGAGGGGAGTTGAACCTTAGAAGAAACTAGCATGAGTAAGTTTAAGAATGTGGAAGTTGTCATAATCAAAATGGAGTTGCTAGTTGTAAAAATATGGACACATAGAGCCAGAGACGTCCACAAGGGGAGAGTTCTCATGTACAAATACCTGATAACACAAACAAGCACAAAAGAATCTGCAAAAACCATTACCTTACACAAAGGTCATCACAACCTTATACAAAAAAAAATACTTCTGCAAGGGCATCTTCCCAACAATAGGCTGTATAATTTCAGACTGGCACCACCTCTTATATTGATCTTCATAGCTAAGAACAATTAACTCAAAACAATGGTATATATTTCATTTTTTTCTTTAAAAAATGTTTTTTTTTCTTTACCTCCCTGAATATGCACATAATTCATCATAGGACATGTATTCTCATTGCAAAGATTATTCCCAAATACATGTTATTTTCTTTTGGAGAGTCTCTCTGTTTGTTATTTAGGTTGACAAGATATATACCCTAGAGCAAGAACTAAAAAGCAATATTGTAAACGTAAGTGTGCGTGAGAGTGTGTGTGTGTGTGTGTGTGTGTAGTTAAACCCAAATTTTAAACACAACAAAAGCAGACCTCAAATAATGTAAAAGAAAATAGGAAAAATAAAAGAGGTTAAAAAGAGAGGAGATAAACAAAAATAAATTATAAAATGGCAGATATAAAATTGTTTCTGTTAATCATTGCATAGTTACTACTAAATGTTAATATACTAAACATTTCTATTAAGAGGCAGAGATTATCAGACAGGACATAATTGTAAGACCCAACTCTATACTGCTTACAAGAGAAACACTTTAAAGACAGACAGTAGAAAGTAAATGGATGGAAACCATATGCATGTAGACAGAAAGCAAAAAAGGACGAAGTTGCTGTACTACAATCAGATATAATAGACTACAAGGCAAAGCATTATATCAAACACAAAGAGAAACATTTCACATTAAAAAATGAGTGATTTATCAAGAAGATATAATAATTGTTAATGAGAATGTATAAAACATAATTTCAAAATACATGAAGCAAAAATTGACTGTAAATACAAACTTACAGTTTCATTGTCAAAATAGAAAATTTTAACATTTCTTTCCCAGCAATTGATAAAACAACTAGATGTAGAGAAAAATATCAATAAAGATACAGGACAACATTATCCACTCTCTTACCTAATTGTGTGTCAATAAAATAAATGATTGTATAGAAGGAATATCCTCCAAGCACAATAGAATTAAAAAATCAATTAAAATATGTTATGTAATGAAATATTTAGAAATTAATCAACAGATTTTTAAAGCTTAAAGAACAAAGTAAAGCCAAAGTAAGTAAAGAGGAGAAAATAAAGCTATCAGCTTAAATCAATGAAATGGAAAACAGATATACAGTAAAACAGTTTAACACAACGATGAGTTGGGGTATGTCTAGCAATTCTGAATAAGAATAAAAAGGAAAAAAAACAAAACATAGTATCAGGAATAAAAGAGGAATGGTTACTATAGATGCTATATATACATATAAAAATATTAAAATTTCATAAAAACATTCATGCCAATTTAGTAGAAATAAACACATTTCTTTAAAAAATAGTACTAAGAAAAACTTACATAAGGTGAAACAGAAAGAATAAACAGCCCTCTACCTATTAAAGTATGTGAATTAACTATCAAAGATTTCTCGCCAGGTAAATTCCTAGCCCAGGTTTTCCCAATGAATTATATAAAACATTCAATAAGAACACCAATTCATAATGTCCTTTAGGAAAACACCTTCCAAATTGTTTTATAAAGTAAACATAACATTTTTTAATTTTATTATTTTTTTTTAGATTCAGGGGATACATAAGCAGCTTTCTTACATGGGTATATTGTGTGATGATGAGGTTTGAGCTTCTAATGAGCTCATTACCCAAGTAGCAAACATATTACAAAATAAGTAGTTTTTTAACCCTTTGCCCCCTACTTTGGAATCCTGAGTGTTTACTGATCCCATTCTTGTGTTCCTGTGTACCAAAAGTTTAGCACCCATTTATAAGTGAGAACATATGGTATTTAGCCTTCTATTCCTTTGTTAATTTTCTCGGGATAATGGCCACCAATTGCATCTACGTTTCTGCAAAGAACATTGTTTTCTTTTTTATGGCTGTGTAGTATTCCATGGTGTATATGTACTACATTTTCTTTACCCAATCCACTGTTGATGGGTACCTGGCTTGATTCTATGTCTTTGCTATTGTGAATAGTGCCGCAATAAGCATATGAGTACAGGTGTCTTTTTGGTAGAATGATTTATTTTCTATTGGGTATATACCTAGGAATGGGGTTCTTGGCTTAAATGGTAATGCTCTTTGTATTTCTTTGAGAAATCTCCAAACAGCTTTCCATAGTGATTGAACTAATTTGCATCCCCACCAACAGTGTGTATGCATTTCCTTTCCTCTGCAACCTCACCAGCATCTGTTATTGTTTGACCTTTTAATAATAGCCAGCCAGGCCCAGTGGCTCATGCCTATAATCCCAGCAGTGTGGGAGGCTGAAATGGAGAATCACTTGAACCTAGGAATTCAAGACAAGCCTGGGCAATATAGGGAGACCCCGCCTCTACTAAAAATTTAAAAAATTAGCTGGTCACAGTGGCACACGCCTGCGATCCCAGGTACTTGGGAGGCTGAGGAGGAGGATTGCTTCAGCCCAGAATATAGAAGCTGCAGTAAGCAGCACTGTACTCCAGACTGGATGACACACCAAGATCCTGTCTCAAATAATAAAAATAATAATAGCCATTCTGAGTGGTATGTGATGGTATCCCATTGTGGTTTTGATTTTCATTTCTCTGATGATTAGTGATGTTGAAAACTTTTT
>NW_012116733.1:2637638-2637980 GCF_000951035.1 Colobus angolensis palliatus
ATCTAGCTATAGTTTTGTATCCTTTAACAAATCTCTCCCTATCCCTCCCTTCTCCACTGTTTCCAGCTTCTAGTATTTTCTGTCCTACTTTTTACATGTATGAGATCAACTTTTTTTTTAGCTTCCACATACGAGAGAGGATATGTGGTGTATAACTTTCTGTTTCTGGCTTGTTTCACATAACATAACATCCTCTAGTTCTATCCATGTTTCCTCGAATGACAGGTTAAGCTTTTTCTTACCCATTCTTTAACTAGCTTCATCCAGGCAATTCATTTATAAATTCTTGCCTTGCACATATCTAAAGCTTAGACTTCCTTAACTGTATAGGTATTAATAGCC
>NW_012116733.1:2638590-2683338 GCF_000951035.1 Colobus angolensis palliatus
CATTTGCAATTGAATAAATAAAAGAGTTGCTGAAAGTAAAAGCAAAATTGAAAAATTAGCAAATGCACAATGAAAATGTCAGAAAACACACACAGCCATTCTAACACATTGCAGAGCTATCCTGTGGAATATAAATTGAGTGAAGAAGATTTTTTATGAAACACTAGGATCTATTTGAAAATTATTTCAAAAAGTTAATCTATTGAAGCTTTCAATGCCAAAAATTTTGTGTCCAATTTCTCTCTGTGTATTGGTGAAACAATGAGTCTGGCAATTCACGTTGGGGCAAATAATCAACACTGTCAACCCCACTGAAGTGAAGAAAGAATATAAAAAGTATAGGCCCAAATTATTACTCATTTTTTTTCCAAGTACTGTGGGACCTCAGTATCCATGGGTTCCACAGACGGATTCAACCAACCATGAATCAAATGTATTTGGAAAAATAAAAATAAACGTACAACAATAAAATAATACAAATAAAAAACAATACAGTATAGCAACTATTTACAAAGCATTTTCATTGAACTAGGTATTATAAGTAATCTTGAAATGATTTAAGGTATGTAAAAGAATATACCTAGGTTATATGCAAATATGATATCATTTTATATAAGGGACTTGAGCATCCAAGTATGTTGGTATCTGCAGGGATCCTGGAACTAATCCCTTGGTAGATACTGAGGGAGAACGGCATTACCTTTTTCAGTCACAGACCCTGTACAGTAGATATGACTACTAGAGATGAATGTGGCATTTGCTTCTGTGATTTTTTTTTCATCTTCCCAACTTCCAAAAAAAGACTGATCCAGTAGAGCCGGCTCTGGTGCAGTGAAATTTTAGGTCATTCAGGAAAGGATTATGTTTATATTAAGTTATATCTAACTGATTGCAAAATGGATTTAGTGAGTGATGAAGAGTGACAGAAAACATGTGTACATTAAAGTAGATGATAGGATATTGAAAATATTACTGTAACTTATTAAGTATTGATTTTCTCAGATTTCTTGATATAGCTTGACACAAACAAATGGTAGGAGTAAAGGAGCCTGATAAATGTGAGAAGGAGGAGACACAGTGGTGAGAATGAAGAACTACCGATGTGGATTCAGGTGTTATGAATTCAGGTGTGTGTTCTTGTGAACACACAAGAAAGCAAATGCAACAAAGTGACTATAGACAGGAAGTACAGGCAAGATGCATAATAGGATAAAATCAGCTTCAAAAAGAGTGTGACTTCAAATTTTTAGAAATGTTTAATATTATTGTATTCTTTTCTTTCAGTTCTATATTCCACCTATAGTTGAAGTAGAACATTCTCGATACTTAACTTCCACAAGGTCTTCCTACGGCACAGGTATTCTACCTAGAAAAAGCTGAACAAATTCCTTCTTCAAAAAACTATGATAACATGTATTTCTTTAATTTACATATAATTCACATCAGCAAGATATTGCTACCTCTGTCTGACTACTATGGAAGGGGAGGACAGGGCTCATCCTCTTATCAAAATTCTCCTTTATGGTATCTGTAACTTGAATCTGAAGCTCTCAGTGCACAGGTTGCACACCTTGCAGCAAATGTATTTTCTCTTTTTTGGCTGCCACTTACATTCTATCAGTACCTAGAATTGTCCGATTGTTTATATGTGCTATTTAAAAAATTAATTGCCTTCAACCATTATCTCCTTAAATTAGACACTGATTTTTTCTGGATTTTACTGTGGCAGTTACTCTGTAACTTATCTTTAATTTGTATATCAAAGCAGGTCCATTCTGAGGACTGCAGTCATATGCACACTCCTAGTACATCCATGTACAACACAACGATTCATCACTCACCTAACATTCTGTGATGTTTTGTGGTTCCATTCCTTTGCTCTTGTTGTGTCCTCTACGAAGACACTTTTTCTCTATTTCCATCTATCAATTTCCATTCTAACCCTTCAACACCCAAATGCAAATATCATGAACTCAGTAAAATGCACAATCAAGCTCCTATATTTTGCTTAAAGAAAGTATGTCTGGGACTTGTTGAGATCAAGATGCTTAAGTGATTTTCAAAAAGCAATTAAACCATAGATTTGTTATTTTCATTTCAAGAAAAAGTCTATATTGAGGACAAGTGTTTGAAAGCCATCTACAAATACTTAATGAACTTGCACGAGGCAGTAGATCTGTCAGGAAGATTTTAGAGCGTTCAGTAAATGGCAGTGCCTTTCCATTGCATACAAAATGAAGTCCAACCTCCTGAATTGGCCATGCAAAACCTCTGATTTCTGGTCCCAATTTATTTTCCAAACTCTCTTTTTTTTTTTTAACTGAGCATCTGTATTCATCAGTCTGTTCTGTTTTAGAACACCCCTTCTATGTATTAAATATAGTGTATGATTCTAACCCCTGTCTAGATTAATCCCATTTGTTTTTTAAGGAACTGTTTATATTTTACCTGTTTTGTGAGGCTTTTTCTTTTCTTTTTTTTTTTTGAAACGTAGTCTCACTCTGTCGCCCAGGCTGGAGTGCAGTGGCCGGATCTCAGCTCACTGCAAGCTCCGCCTCCCGGGTTTACGCCATTCTCCTCCCTCAGCCTCCCGAGTAGCTGGGACTATAGGCGCCCGCCACCTCGCCCGGCTAGTTTTTTGTATTTTTTTTAGTAGAGACGGGGTTTCACCATGTTAGCCAGGATGGTCTCGATCTCCTGACCTCGTGATCCGCCCGTCTCGGCCTCCCAAAGTGCTGGGATTACAGGCTTGAGCCACCGCGCCCGGCCTGTGAGGCTATTTCTAACTTCACTACAATCTCCTCCAATAGGAAACATTAATATCATCATCATATTATGAATGTTATTATTTAGAATCTTGGAATTGTTGAACTATATGAGGCTCCATTAATTAGATGAAGAAAGGTGAAGAAATTAGTTCAAGCTCACACAGTTGGTACAAAATTTTGACACAATTTTGTGTCAGAACCTCCATCAGAGATAAGCTCTCTTCTACTAATGAAGTCTCTTCCATTGAATGTTTATGTCTACAGAACTTTCCATTACTAATTAACTTCATAAGAACATAGGCTTTCTTTCTCTCCTCATCTCAGCTATAAGCATACCAAATGCCCAGTTCAAGTTTTAAACTCCCCTTTTTATTTGGCACAATATATGGCAGACTAAGTACTTGACAGAATAACTTCTGTGTAGTATATACTTAGAGCAGTTTTATTTCTTTTATTAAAAACCAGTGATTGATATTAAATTTTAGGCTACATCCAAGTTACTTAACAGTATCCCTTTACCGCTTTTCCTCATCTGCTAAACAGTAGAAAAATCTGGATCCCTCCTACTTGTTTTCTTGTAGCATACTTATTTTTACTCTAGTAATTACTGTTTAGTAAGCGTTTGAAGTCTTGGCCAATACCAATTCTGGCAGGTAAAGCATTTTCAGCTAAAATGTGGAAAATAGATTTAGAATCTCATCTCTGTGTCAGCACATAGTATTTTAAAACTAATCTATTTGGTTGCATTTTTTTCCTACTTTGTCAAACATCAAGGACACACACCAGAGGTCAGTTCTCTCCATATTTATTAGATTCTTCGTTTACTGAATAGAGAAAAGTAATATTAACTCAGATTATTTCTATACTATAAAAAACTACTATTACTTCTATTAGTAGTACTAGTTACAAGACTTTATGTAGTGTTTCACTGTACACAAATTAATGACATATTGTATGAAATAGCTATTATTAGACCTATTTTACTGGTGAGGAAACTGAGACCAGACGAGTTTCAATAATTTGCTCAGAAATTCCCAAACTAGTAAACAAAGCTGCGTTAGAACCCAGTTCTCGTGCCTTTAATCCCTGTCCTCTTCCTATTACTTCATGGCCTGTCCTCAATTGGCAAAGCAGGCCCATTTTGGCCGTGAAATGAAGATAGCCTATAATTGCTGCCAAGGAGGCATATTGAGTAGGAGGTATTGAATCTTTCAGTCGCATCAGGTTCTGCTGTGCATCTATGAATTCTGCCAGAATCAGCTTCTATCATCAAGATGTTCATTTTCCAGAGATGAAATTTAATGGAATGAAATTTCCTATAGTCCATGGTTAGTGGATAGGAAATAAAATAAAAATACTCTGTGTTGGATAACCTCCACAAAAAGATTGAGAAAATTCTCATAGTCACTACAGGACAACTTCAATTTGGCTGAACTCAATTGTGAAACACAAAAATCTTAATTAATGGGAAAATTTAGGGAGAATAGGAGAATGACAGAAAAATAAATGAGGAGTGGTGTGTGTGTGTGTGTGTGTATGTGTGCGCGCGCGCGCGCGCGTAACTTACATTCTAAACCTTTCTTTAAGTATCTGCCTCTTTCAAAAAGTTTCCAACTGATCTTAGATATCTCATATCTTAGTTGGCTAGATCAGTTGAACATTACGGAAGCATTTAGGAAGGCGTAGGAAGTGCTTAATAATGATTTTCAAGTTTTCTGGCTTGGGACTGTAGGAGAATGGTGGAGGCATTCATTAGCTTTTTCTTTTTTTTCCTTTAATTTAATTGGTATGACAGGTGTTCATAGTGCAATTTTATAGGAAATAGAGGAGGAAAGGCAGTTATAGGAACGATTATAAATGAGCAAAAAGCTCAATTCATACATAGGATTGAAAATGAGAAATTCTGGGATATCTTTCTCGATCTTTCATTTTGAAAACTCAGGTACTCTCTGTCACACAGTAGGAAAGATGGAGCTGGCATTCTGTCACATTTCCTTTTTTAATTCTTGCGATAAAAATCTCTTCTAGCTTCCTATTTGCCTGTCTTCAGCTGTCCAAGACTACTCTAACAGGCTTTATAAACTTCCAGGCTTCTGTAATTTAATTATGAGATGTTTGGTGGCTGCCACTCCTTTAAGGAACAAATCCTGCAGCATATCCAACTGCTGAATTAGAGCTCATATCATAGGCTGCTGACAACAGCAAACTTAGCAACACAAAGATTCTTAGATCTTCTGGTTACTAACCTTATCAAAAGTCACGTTTGTGTAGGCCTTGACTTCATTATTCCATGAGGGAAAGGAAGAAAAGTCAGATAGATGACAATTTTTTGTTTCTTTTCTGCCTCCATGAAGTCTTCCCAGATATATTAAGGAGACACTGACACATTTCTGTGTCTCTGGCTTTTCTCCTTGCTATTCCCCTATGTCCCCATTCTAAAAATGTGCTTTACCTGAATTTTTTTTATATATAATCCTGATTTATTTGTGTAGTATCAAAACTCATTTGTGCATATGGGTTTATCAGCAGCAAGAATGTAATCCCAGGCTGGGTCTGCCCCTGTGGTCACTTGATGTTTACTTATCTAATGCAAACGAATTTCATTGTTTGTCCAAGAAAAACATGTCTAAAAAGGAAAATCTGTAATTAAAGCATTCTCACAGGCATTCCAAAGTTGGATGGGAATTAAGAGCATACAATATATTGGTTTAGATGATCAGAACCATTTCCTCTGTCTACCAAGACAACTAATACAGCACTATGTTTACTTTTCTTCAGGATGTCTCAGACACCCCAAACTGCCAAAAACTAAGATTTATCTTGGAGTACAAGTATTTCTGCAATTTCTTCTACATCCTACTATTGTGACTGGTAATATATAAATGTAGCATACTATATAATTAGGTCATGCCCATTTAATATGCCTAATAAATAGAAACTGAGAACTTTAAAACCAAATTTTCTTTTTTGTTATTTTCTTTATTCTGGGTGTCCTGCATTTTTGTCTGCCCAATATGACCATTTATTTATTTTATTTTATTTATTTATTTTTTATAGAGATGGGGGTCTCCCTATGTTGCCCAGACTGGTCTCGAACTTCTGGGCTCAAGAGATTCTCCCACGTCAGCCTCTCAAAGTGTTGGGATTACAGACATGAACCACCATGCCCAGCTTAACCAAATTTTCAGTTCATTGATTCTTTAACACTCAAAGCTACCAAAACATCAATTAATTATTATTATTATTCCTATTTAAAGAAATACATGTTTCAGGGTGGGGACAGTGGCTCACACCTGTAATTCCAGTAATTTGGGAGGCCAAGGCAGGCAGATCACCTGAGGTCAAGAGTTCGAGGCCAGGCTGGACAACATAGTGAAACCCTGTCTCTACTAAAAACACAAAATTTAGCTGGGTGTGGTGGCCCAAGCCTGTAATTCCAGCTTCTCAGGAGGCTGAGGCAGGAGAATCGCTTGAGCCTGGGAGGCGGAGGTTGCAGTGAGGTGAGATCGCATCACTGCACTCCAGCCTGAGTGACAGAGCAAAATTCTTCCTCAAAAAACAAAACAAAACAAAACAAAAACAAAGAAAGAAATACATGGTTTCTCCTGCTCTCCGTGCTCCATTCTGTCCACTTGGTTGTAATTTGGAGAACAGTACCAAGTAGTAGAGGTAGGGGAAGAGAGAAAATGAACATAGAGAAGGAGACCTAGAGGGGAGACAGCTGAAGCCGAAGTCTTTGGAGGTTTTTTCAACCTGTGCCACAAAACTGCATTTGAATTTTGATGTCACTTAACCCTCAATAAGCTAGTCTCAATAAGCTAGATAATGACCAAAATCTCTACACTATGATGACTAAAACCATAGAAACGATCATTATTGCTACATCCGTGTTGTGAGCAAAGTATAAATAAGCTTAAAAACTAGCAATGGCAGTGTTACAGCTTTTTTACAATTTATCTAGCATGTTTTCCAGTCTTTATCAGCAACCTCCTCCCAATGCCCCTCAAAACAAACAAACAAACAACAAAAAAAAACTAGCAATGCAGCTGTTCCATGAAGTCTGAAGTACGGTTTTCCTGGGTAAATGCTAAGGAATGCTGGCTCCCATTGTTTGGGATGGATGTTCACACAGAGTTTTTAACAATCAGCTGACTGCATTGTTATATGGATATACAGCTATCTTAATATCTATAAACTATGTTTGGAAAATTAATATATTCTTTAGTACTTATCAGAAAACAGATAACTAGAGGGGCTCAGAAGACAATCTCTCTTCTAAAAGTAAATAATATTATAGAGATACCTTCTAAAATCACCAGTTACAAGTAAAATACATTTAAATTTTGGGAGGCTACTTTATTTGCTTTCCCAGTTTCTAGGCTATCAATGCTGAACTCATCATATTTAAAGCTGTTTGAGGAATCTTAAGCATGAAACATTCTCCATAAAACTACATTCTTTTCTAGCTCATTCAACCTCAAAGGTCATAGCTGTGGCTTCCTTCCCTATAATCATTGCTGTAGAGTAACACACCTGCTCTGTGGTACTACAAGGCACAGTCTGGCAGAAAAAAAAAAAAACCTGAATAACAATTCTGGGATTCATAAATGCATCCGCATGATGACACCCTGCCACCAGAGGCACAGACAACAGAGATAACCCAGCTGGTGTGACTTACTTTCCAAGGCCATAACCCTAATGCTTCCCAGTGGGGGGAAATGAAAAGAGATTTATTATTAGTTCTGAGCTAATGCTGATCAATGAGCAAAATGCCATGAAGCTGTGGCCAAGGCAATATATGTTGTCCAAGAAAAAATAAAGGAAAGGATGAGGGGGGAAAAGCCTGCAATATGCAAGAGAAATACAGGGGAGAATAAAATCTCTTTTGTTAGGAAACCGTCCCTCATGACCAAGAGTGGCGCTGCACCATCTGTTCACGATACTGCGGTCTCACAGTGCAAATGCCTGTCATGTACAACAAGCAGTCGAAGCATTAGGAAAAGCAGACATTTCCAAGGTAATTTTTCTAATATAAAGCAAGTTTATCAGCAATCTGCAGGCCTCTCTTTTACTTCACATTTTCACATTCACAAGCCTTCGATCTATAAGGGCAAACTCCCTATGGAGTCCCATCCTGTTGCTGAGGGTGAAAAGGACAGAAATTACAGGCCTGAGGGAAGGGGTGAGACAGACACAGAGTGGCAAAAGAGAGATACCAGGGAAAGTGGGCATGACCACCAGAGCCCTGTGGAAATGTATTTAATATATGGCATTCTTATTCACCTTGCTGTGAGATCAGCTTTGCATCTTAATTACCAGCTGGCATTCCCAAAATATCCTTCCACCCATGGGGGAACTGTTGTGGAAGATTTTGAGCAGTGGCAATGCTAATGACAAGAGTAAATGTCTTGGGGTGCACGAAATGTGACTGTCATATGCAAGTGCATAGAGCAGCAAGTTGAATGGCCAGGAGAAAAGTTACAACAAAGGAAAAAGTGAAGTGTTCACAGAAACAAAGATTAGGGCTGTAAGAATGTTGAGTCTGAGAAGATGAAGGAGAACAGGGAGGATGCTAGAAACAGATCTAGACAAATGGTCTGTTCCTAGTAGAAACTCCCAGGTTGCAAGGTAAACACTTTTCCAGGAAGCAAGAACCAGGAAATGCACTAGAACAGAGGAAGAAGAGAAGGTATGCAAGGATATGGTCACTAACAGAGACCTTGGTAGCTAATGTGGTTCTGTTCCCTCACAACTCCCCTTATTTTTCTCTTTCCCTGTTAAGAGGCTGCCCTAAGCAAAACAAGCTGGGAGGCTGACAGCTGATGTCAATTCACAACAGCTGGCCTGATAGCAACTATCAGGTACAGGGGACAAAGAGAGAGAAATCACAGAAGCTGCTCCCCCACAAAGGCACTCATATGGTGTAGTATGTTAAAACATAAACGTCGCTAGCTAATGCCAGGGTTTACTACACATAGTGCAAACTTGCCTAGAGGTTAAACTTATGCACAGGAGTTTGAATCTTAATTCTGTCTCTCAAGAAAACTGTGGCCTTGGGCAAATTACTGCACCCGGAATATCTATACTAGAAGGATAACAATGAACACCTTATAGAGATATTTTAAAGACTAAATTAAATAATCTGTAAAATTCTTAGCAGAGTATGTTCATTTAGTCAAATGTATTTCCTACATCCACTGTGGGACAAGTACTGCCCTAAGCATCAAGGATTTGATACTAGACAAGAAAATCTCTGTCTTCACATTCTGATGTGGACATAAAATTATCAGTACATAAATATTAGCTTTTGTTCTTATTATTTAATGTATCATAAAAATGAGTATAATTATGTTTATTATTCATTTTTTCCCACAGCTATGATGAGAAGCAATGTGCTAAGCTCTATCCAAAGAAATAAAGAGGTGACTCAAACAATAAAGACAACTAAATGTTGATGTAAAAGAAAGGCAGCACAGAGGAAGGAAGGAAAGAAGGGAGGGAGGGAGGGAGGGAAGGAGGGGAGGGGAAAGGAGGGTAGGGGAGGGGAAAGGAGGGGAGGAAATGTGGAACTGTTAGAAAAACCTTGGTGAAGAATGTGATTCTGGAAAATGTGATTCTGGAGACTTGATTTCTGGGAAATAGCCTCTTGGAAGATTGGTGAAATAAAGCATGGAACATACTTGGTTGGCAGCTAACACATGGAAACGAGATAGTAGTAGTAGTAAATCTACCCCACATGAGCAATTTCATAACTGTAGGTGAGCTTGTTAACATCTCAGTTCTCTAATCTATCAAAATCAGTATGATTTGCAGTCAGTCCATTAGTTATGTGTTGATCCATTGAAATAATAGATGTAAAATGAATGTCAACATGGAAGAACTTATATTCTATGTAAACATAAAGTACCAATAATATTCTGGAATAGTTTTGGGTCATAGAACATTTTAATGGCACAAAATGATTTGGGAAGCTCTGGGGAAACAACTTTATTCTGATCTTATTGTCAGACCACACTGTTCTGTGGAAGTGATTCTTTCTTAAACGTGGGGTAAGATTTGAGGCAGGCCGAAATCTCTATGCTCTCAAATAATCATGCATTATTGCATTTATAAGAACTTTTATTAAATACTAACCAAACGTCATAATTATGTGTATCTTTTTTCTTGTTTTTGCAAAACTATCTTTTTTTCTTTACATAAACACTATGTAATGCAGCTGGGCTGTTATATATATGTCATTAAATTGCATTTTCTATTAAATTATTTGTTTGTTTACATCTGTTTTCCAAATTGAGATGGGTCCATTGTTTTTGGTTTGAGGCAAACATTGTCAAGTTATAGAATCTGCCTTGTTTGTTTTTAAGAATTAATTTAAACTTCTCCATTATTTAACGTGATGAATAGTTTATATACCATATGTAGTACCTGCTTATTAGAAGTTTAGCATAATTTGTCAGTAAAATCATTGGAATTTCTTAGAAGCTTTGATTAGAATAGTTCTTTAAAATTTAATGTCTTTCTCAGTCATTTTCATTTTGTAATGAGAAATGCATATTAATTAGCATATAATCACACATAGCATTTTCTTTTTCATGAAAGTTATCAGTTGTGCTCACTTCTAATTGCACAAAATTTTAAATAGATTAAATTGCTATAGTTTATTATTTTATTTTGTCCTTTTAAAAACTAACATTTAGATAAATTTAATTTTATTCTTGTTCTGAACTTCAATTTTTTTTTTTTTTTAGACAGTCTTGCTCTGTCGTCCAGACTGGAAGTACAGTGTTGCAATCACGGCTCACTGCAGCCTCGACTTCCCCAGGCTCAAGTGATCCTCCCACCTCAGTCTCCTATAGCTGGGGCTATGGCATGTGCCACCGCACTCAGCAAACTTTTGTATTTTTAGTGGAGACGGGGTTTCGCAATGTTGCCCAGGTTGGTCTCAAACTCCTGGGCTCAAGCAATCCACCAACCTCTGGCTCCCAAATTGCTGGGATTACAGGTGTGAGCCAATGCACCCTGATCTTTTATTTTTTTAAAAAAAGTAATTTTCATTTTAAAATATATTTTGTTTATTAACTAAAACAAATCTATAATAATTACTTGTTTTTTATTTTAGTAATGGAGATATTTAAAAGCCTTTCCTTCCATGAACAGCTTTGGCTGTTGTAAATCTTTTTATATTGATTTAATTTTTACTGTTGTGACTAATAATGTAGAATTTTATCATTGTATTTCTATTACTTTTGTTGTGTATTTATTTTCAGTTTTATTTTTTGTTTGCGTATTTAAATATTGCCATCTGTTTTTAATTTTAAGCATTATGATCATTGTCTTATTTCTGCTTTTTAAACAAATGGGGCCTCATAGCTTGTGAGACAGGCCAGGATTTGAGCAATTGAAATTGGGTGTAGGAATTGAGCCACATTTGCCTGCAGGCTTCATATACTCAAAGATTTAAACAAACATACAGAACTGAAGGTAGATTCAAGATTTATGTTCAGATAAACAAACTCAAATTTTGCTGCTTTTTAATGAGAACATAGTTGTGTTTTCTAAATATCCTTATATCTAAGAAAATATACAGCTTAATAAATATATATCTGCAATAATGTCCAATTCTATTTCACTGAAGAACTGTGTACTACCTTTAATCAGTATGGCAAATGAAAGAAAACCTGCTCTTTTTCAGATCTTCCTGATGATATATTAACTTGGATTGGTTACCCAGTTTGTATGGGAGCTGTTTTTGCATTGTTTCAAGAACTGTACTTCTGTGCTTTCCTTTTTAGAAATTTATGTGTGTTTTCAAAGTATTCTCTACTAAGTATTGGAGCTCTTAAGTTCCACACTCATCTTTATTTCCACTTGTCTTCTGAACTTGAAATGGCTCTCCCTATACTACCTCCAACATGTTATTTTTATTACTAAAGCTTCTCTTCCAGTTTTTTATTGTTTTTTTCCTTGCTTTCCAGAACTCCTATAATGCTCATGGAAGGGTCTTCCACCTTTATCTTCCAGGTCTCTTGCTTTTTCTCCACAGTTTTTATGAGTTTCATATCTCTTCACCTATTTGCTTTGAGCTTGATATGGTTTGGCTGTTTCCCCACACAAATCTCATCTTGAATTGCATTCTTCCTAATCCCCATGTGTCACAGGAGAAGCATGGTAGGAAGTGATTGGATCATGGAAGCAGTTTCCCCCATGCTGTTCTCGTGATAGTGATTTCTCATGAGATCTTACGGTTTTATAAGGTGCTCTTCCCCCTTCACTAGGCACTTCCCTTTTCTGCTGCCTTGTGAAGAAGGTGCCTTGCTTCCCTTTCACCTTCCACCATGATTGTAAGTTTCCTGAGGTCTCCCAAGCCTTGCTAAACTGTGAGTCAATTAAACCTCTTTCCTTTATAAATTACTTAGTCTCAGGCAGTTCTTTACAGCAGTATGAAACAGACTAATACAGGGATATTTCTACTACTTGTTTTTGCACACCTCTAACTACACCTAAACAGTAACTATCTTCCCCATGTTTCAGCCACTAAACATTTTACTTGGAAAATCAAGTTTTATATTTCTCACAGAATGTTGTGCCTTGCGGAAAGATTTCTTAATTGTTCTACATAATATATATTTTCTAGTTGTTATCTGACCTATTATTTTAGTGACTGTTTTACTAGAGACCATATCTTTTGGATATACTTTAGTTCTTTTCTCTTTACACTTAGGAAAATTTGTTTCTTTTTTTTTAAAACCTGTGTTTTATTTATTTACGTATTTTCTTTACTTACCCAATATGGCTTACCTGCAGCTTTTGAGCCTGTAGCAAGTTCATGAGTGGTAAATGGTATGGTGGGTCTTCCCAAGTGGGTTATATAGTGCAAGAGCAAGACAGTCAGCAGCCTATCTTTTCACCTGGTTGATGCCTCGGCCTCTTTCCTAGTCTTCGCTGCCTAAAGGATGGCAAATGCTGGTATGCTCCCTGCTTCAAGGGCAGGGAGGACTCTTCACACATCTTTACCTAACTCACAGCTCCTAAAGAAGTAGGACCATAGATAGTTCAAATAAAACTTGCTGAGCAGAAGCAGCCTCTCCTCTCCTTGCTCGACATATCTCCACAGGCCATCTCTTCAAATTTTGAATATTCCTTCTGAGCCTCCTTTCAGTGAATATACCTACCTATTGAAATAAGCCATTACGTTAAAGAGAAAATCCTAATAGATGCTGAAAAAGCAACTGAAAAAAAAAATACCATTCTAATAAAATATTGGAATCTATAGAATTTGAATAAAATAAAATCGTTTAAAAACAATAAAATCAAAATGACAAAATTTTACAGAAAATATTCTCCTAAAGAGTGAAACAGTGATCAATTAAAATCACAAATAAGATTGGTATTGGTATGACTAGTGTACAATGTTATTAAATGTTGACTTGGGGGAGTCTAGTAAAGGTAATAATATAAGAAAGTGAAATAGTTGATATAAACATTCAAGAGGAACATATATTTCTTTATTTTGATAATATATTTGCATTTAAAGGAATGCTAATATTAAGAGATGAATTTGGGAAGATTGATGAATACAAGATCAATAATTTTCCTATTATGTAAATATAGATGAGCACAAATGAAGGGAATATTTTTGTAGATAATTTGAAAAAATGTATATATTCAAACTTAGAAAAAAAGACGGAGGGTCTAAACTCTATGATTTTTGATGGGTTAAAATAAGTTCTAAACAAATGGGAACTTAATGTTCTTTAATAAATTAACAAAATATGAAAAGAGTAAATGCTTCCAAACTTAATATATAAATATTTTATTTTATTTTGCAATGAAAAAATGTTATTGCAATTCCCCAGTATAACCAAGAGAAGTAGAAATAATAGACCATCTGTGGAGGAATGGCCTTATCTGATATCAGAGCACACTGTAAAGCCATTGTGATCTAATCAACATGATATTGTCATAGGTTTGGTGAATATATTCTTAGGATTGCCATAGTATGGTCATGGTCCACTTCCTGCTTTTTACCTGTTTTTGTGTGGGTCTCACATTTTTCATTGATTGAAAAACAAGTACCAGAAGAGAAATATAGCACGAAAAATAAAAATTGTATGACATTGATATTTTAGTATTCATCAATAAAGTTTTATGGGAACACAATGTGCTCATTTATTTGTGTATATCCTATGGCTCCTTTCATGATACAATATCAGAATTGAGTCTTTGTGTTAAAGATCATCTAGCATAAAAAGTATTTACTATCAGGTCCTTTACAGAAAAATATGTGAGAATTGTTGGTTTAAGATATAATATTCTACATATAAATATGTATCTATGATATATTATTATATGAAAAAGGTAGTATAAATTATGCTGGCACAAATGATCAATATTGAAAATAGAACAGGATGAAAATAATATGAAAACAAAACAGGTTATCCATCTCATGTCATACAGTAAACACAATTTAATAAGATTGGATGGATAACTGTAAAATGTAAAACAATAAAATTGTTCCAACAAGATCTGGTAATACGAGATGTAAGTAATTTTCTTAAAAAAAAAAAAACCCAAAAAACTGCAAACCCAGAAACTAACAAAGAAAGCCTATATAATATTTAACTGTGAAAATTTAAATATTATTATAAAAAGTTTAAAAGCCTGAATAGATACATTTCCACTTTAGGGAGATAATTCCAATTTAAGGTTTAGGCAAAGAATTAGGATCTATAATATAGCTTCACCGTCAGCTATAGAATAAGAATAACATCAAGTAATATCAAGATAAATTCATAAAGGAGCAAATCCAAATGGCAAAACAAAACAAAACTCAAACTCAGTGGTAGCTGGGGAAATGCAAATATAAATGTGTTGTTATTTTACAACCATCAGACTGGGAAAAATTTCAAAAGAGCAATAACACTTATTGCAGGTGGGGAAAATGGCTTGTGGATATTTAAACTGAAACAGCCTTTTTGGAATGCAATCAGATAAGTATACTAAACATTTGAAAAAAATATATTCATTAATCCTACCGCTAAGATTGTCAGAAATAATAAAAATACATCAAAGTTACATGTTTTAAGCTTTTTGTTGCAAAATTGTACACGGAAGAAAAAAACAAGCAAAAGAAACAATCATCAATAAGTTCATGACTGGGTAAGTTATGGGACATATCCACTAAGGAATATCATGCAACTGTTAAATAAAACAATCTTTGATATGAATAGTTTTTTTTTTCAGCATGGAGAATAAGGTGAATGACGTGAATGGAGATATATAGGGTTAATATGAGAAGAAAAGGGAAGGTGAAAGAAAATGTTCGAAAAGAAAAACATCAACTGAAAAGATTGCCTGATATATCTGTAATTACGCTGATGTAATTATGAATATATGTATAGGTATGAATTAACATTATTTGATACAATTTTGTTTTTGTTTAGCTTCACATTTTTAAATGGCCTTTACTTTGTACATTATCAAATGTTTTTGATTCATGTAGGTTAAGTAAATTTATATCTGCGTCATGTGTTTCTTTTGCATTATGAAATTGTCCTTATAATATTTATATTTCTATTTTTGCTTACTCTGTTATTACATTTAATATTTACTTATTTGTTTATCTTCATGTAGCCCCATTACTTAATTTAGTGTTTGTTGTGATTAAATCTTAACTGGTGCCTCTCAATTTGTGAATTAAGTTTTCTTCACTTTCCCACTGTCGTGATCACACTTACCCTCATTTTGCTCTTACATTGAGGATAATTCTCTATATTTAATACATTTAAGTATAAACCATGTTTAGTAAGCACATAATTATTTTCTTTTTATTAGTAGTGACTCTTCCTTCCCCCTTTTTTCCTCCTCCTCATCCTCCTCCTCCTCAATATTTCTTCTGGAGACCAAAATCATTTTGGACTGTACTGCATGATCTAGTGATCCATATTCCATGTTGATCCTCTTTTTTTATCTTGTTGTTCATTTCTCTTGTTTCTGTTTGTTTCTCTTAAAGCCTATCCTCAGTATCGCTGATTGTATTTGCTGTTGCTGTAATTGTTTTTCATTTATATCTCCCACTAAAAATTAGCTTCAGATACTATGTTATTCATTTTTCTGCACCACATATCTTTTTTGGTCACTTATCATGTGACAGAAGCAAGGTCTGTCAATATATTCAAAATATATGTTATATTTTAATCTTTTCTGTTTTATGAAGATTATTTTAATGCTAAATATTCCTTGGACATTTTTATCATTTTCTTATTCTTATAATTCAAATTCTTGTAGGCCTGTGCTGATATAAGTTTTCCTTTTTCATAAACAAAGAGATCTCTGGCCAGGTCCATGTTGCATTGTAGGCCCCAGCAATGATCATTTTCAGTCCTGAAAGCCTGTGTAGCAACAGATGCAATAGAAATCAAAGCTCTGAAGCTGGAGGCTAGAAAGGTGTACCAAGCACAGTTCTTGGTACACTGAAGATTTCTATCCAAGGTTCTAGTAATATTTACTTTTAGATAGAAATTCTCAGTTTAATTTTTCTGGCTTATCCTGGTATGAGCCTGGATGAGAAAAATCTATTATGAATAAAATGCTGATTTCTGTTGATAGAGGAGAGTTAAAACCTGAATACAACAAACCTTCTTAATAAAACTGATGCTGCCAGAATATGGTGGTGGAGTTACTTTTGCCTCATTCCTCAGTGTAAAATATAGACACGACTAGAGGCAAATCATATTGATTGGGCAGTTGAAGGACCTGAGCAGTGCCATTAATTCCTGGGGACCATGTCTTGTTTTGTACTTACAAAATGGAAGTGAAGAAACAAGTTCCCTCAAGTATCTAACTCTAAAGCCGAACCCATTAGTTAAGATGATTTTTTGAAAATCCTTAACATTATATAAAACGCTCTACTTAATTATTATTTTTAGTAGATGCAGTTGTTGCATAAAATAAGTGTTTTTCAATGGACACAGCAAAGTCCTGGTTTCCAAAGTCATATTAAACTCTCTTATTTTGTTATTCTCCTTAATTTTCTCCTCTCCTCTGATATTCTCTCCATTCACTTTGCTCTTCCCCTTGCAATTCTCTTCTCATTAGTTGCAATTAAAATGTCTCTTCATAAACAGCCACAAGATGGTAGGATTTGAGTAAATTAATGGAGCAATCTGATTGGATTGCCCTGCACTATGGAAAGGAAAAAATGGAAAGAAATTGTTCACATAATTGCCCTATAGTACAGAAAGGAAAAATTAGGGCCTCCTAAAACATCTAGATAAATGGAAATGAATGATAGTAAAGATGGACTTCTAAGGGTGTATTTTTATATGTTACTCTTTCAAAATTATCTTACTTTTTTATTACAAAACCGATATGAGTTATTTTACTCAATTTGGAACATAAAGGAAAGCATATAGACAATGGAAAAAATTCACTTGTTATCTCACCACCTTGAAATAACCATTGTGGAAATATGCATGTATTATCTAAAATATATTTTCTTTTTCACTCTGGGTGTTTTTAACATGGAATTGGGGCCCCATCCATTTGGGAGGCCGAGGTGAGTGAACCACTTGAGGTCGGGAGTTTGAGTCCAGCCTGGCCAAAATGGTGAATCTCTGTCTCTACTAAAAATACAAAAATTAGCCTGGCATGGTGGCGGGCACCTGTAATCCCAGCTACTTCCTAGGCTAAGCCAGGAGAATTGCTTGAACTCAGGAGCCAGAGGTTGCAACCAGCTGCGATCGTGCCACTACACTCCAGCCTGGGTGACAGAGACTCTCAAAACAAAACAAACAAACAAACAAAAAACAAAAAAGAAAAGGAAAGAAATTAGGGCCAATCTTGATATACTTAACGGGTAACCTCTTTTCCCATGCTTAACATTATACCAAATACTTTTTTATTTCATTTTACATTCTGCAAGAATACTTTTAGTGCCATCATGCGAATGCAAATTTAAAACCAATCTGTTCTTATCATGCTTTTGTGTTCTTTCAATTTTTATTATTAGAAATAACTATGTGATACATTTCTGTAGATAAATTTTTTTTCTAAGTACTGATTATACCCTTAGGTTAAAAACAGACTTTAGTCTTTTAACAACAGCTGCCTTCAAGAATTTTTCTTTTCTTTTAAAATAGAATATGTGTGAATGCACCTCAGAGTCCTAATGTATATAAGAGTACTAATTTTCCAAAGTTAAGTCAAACATATTAACTGTTCTTTTTTTTATTTTCTTTAAAATTAAGATACCTAAAGGAACATAAATCAACCACTATTAAAGACTAAGAACTTCTTGATGTCTAACTTCATTTTTTATATAGTACATGAGTAATTAATTCTGTGTCTGATGGGATCCTGCCAACAATTGCATCCAGAATATTCTGGACCAGCTAGATGTTCCTGTGTCCACAGAAAAAAACTCATTTTATGCAACAACTATATCTAGTAAAAATAATACTTAATAAAAGCATTCAATATTATGTTACATATTTTGAAAATCCTTCTTACCAGTGGGTTGGGCTTTAGAATTAGATGCTTTAGGGAACTTGTTCCTTCACTTTCACTTTGTAAGTAGAGAATACATATGGCCATTATTTTTACCTGCTTTACAGTGCTTAAAATATTATGTAATTTATCTATGTTTTCCATTATGAACGTTAAAAGACCTTAGGCTCATTTTTCTTAGCAAACTCGTACTAAAAAGTACTCATGGATGCAATCTTTTTAACAAGTCTAACGCATATGGAATATGATATTTTCTGGACTTAACAGTGGTGCTCATAATTTTATGAGAAAGAACAAGGAAAAGGATTTTATTGTTCATCTTTGCTGTACAAAGAATGCATTTGCTTCCCAATGCAAGGGCATGAGACAGCTTCAGAAAGAATCTCCAATTTACTTGATCATTGAAAGTAAATATTTTTATGAAGTAAAGCTTATCTAAGTTTTCACGTGAGAAACCCATACTAAATGTAACCTCTGACTTCCCTGAAAAGTACGCATTTAGAAAGAGAGTGTATGTTTCTAGCCGTGGTGTTCATCCTGATAAAAAATAAATCCATATGTAGCCTATAATTAACCTATCAAAAATCAATACCCTGGGGCGATTTGAAATTATTTTGTACAAGTTAAAGAACAGTGAAATTAAGGTGAAAAGCACTGGATTCAACCTAGGATTCCTGGAAGGAAGAAAAAATACAGAGCAGGAAGGAAAAAGTGAAGGAACCAAGGATGAGAGATTGGGTTGAATTGTCGTTTGCTTGTACATGAAGTAATATTGCTACTTATCTCTTTTACTTCTTCACCTTATTAGGCGTTTCTGCCCCCACCTCCATCCCCACCCCATATCATGCAGGCTCTGAGATAGAGAATAGGAAGACGATAGGTAGTTCCTGGACACAGGATAATCCAAGATGTAACATTTTATCTTTCTATTATCTTCCAAAGCTGTCACTTAATAATAACTTCTGTCCCTCACCACATGACTAATGCATGCCATGGTCAGCATGAATAACTAGGGAACTATCTTGCAGTAATGGTCCAAGTGTCTGGAGCTAATCAGACAGAAATCTACAAAGAGAAGTTTGAGAAAATTTCTCAAGGCACTTCAGTACATTGATGACCAACTACTAAAGAGAATTCACTGAGAGAGAAAACATCAATACTCTTCCACGAACCTTGTAATTTCCCATCAGTATATGTCTCTGTGGATCACATTCTTTCCAGCACACTTCCATGCTTACAAATAGACTTATTATCATGTGTTTACTTAACGACATAAACGGATCCTTAGCAAAAGAGAGGAAGAAACAAACTACATATTTCAATGACATAAACTGATCCTAAGTAAAAGAGAGGAAGAAACAAATTACATTTCTTTTTTCTTAAAGTTTCAAAAAAACAGTTGTTTTTACAAGATAAAATTGTCAGTTGAAAAATATTTTCTGAACAATTATATTTCAGGCATGAGCTAAAAAGTAGAAATATTAATTAATTATCTTTCTGCAAACTCGAATAAAAGCTTTCTGCAAAAATTCAGTATAATGAATAATTTTCTCATGTAATTTGAACTTGCTTTTAGAGACAGGGTCTTGCTCTGTTACCCAAGCTGGAGTGCAGTAGCTCAATCATGGTTCACTGCAGCCTCAAACTCCTACGCTCAAGCAATCCTCCTGCCTCAGCCTCCAAAGTAGCTGAGCTGGGCCTACAGGTAAGCCCCACCACATCCAGCTAATTTTTAATTCTTCTGTAGAGACAGGGTAGTGCTATGTTAACTAAGGCTGATCTTGAACTCTTGGCCTCAAGTGATTTTCAGGTCTAGGCCTCTCAAAATGCTAGGATTATAGACATGAGCCACTGCTCCCGGTCTTGAATCTTTTCATCTTTTAAACTAGAATGTAAACACACATAAAGGGTTTTTTTGGTTGTTGTTGTTGTTTGTATGTGTGAGTGCACGTGGGTTTCCTGATACATACTCTCTCTTCACATGAAATAGCATGATGGTAGGGTCCTATCACTTTCTACACTGTAATCATATATTTGAGATAACAGAAATTGGGGTTTCTGCAGAATTTATAGCTTACTATGAGCTGTCAAACAACTAGGTGAAACACTGCATTCAATTTACTGTCGGTCATGTCAAACTTTGGTAAAGTCATATTGGAAGTCAGGGATATTTTTAGCCTCTGTCTTGACCTCCCAGATCTTAAGGTCCCATCAGTGTGATATGAACTTGACTATGTTTTATAAGATGTGAAACAGGGCCTGTAATATTTAACCCCTAGTCCTACCTGCCCAAGTACAAGGCAACGTCCTCAACTAAGGCTTAGGACATAAATAAAAAACAACTGGATAATCTGTTTGACATCACCTGTCTTAAAACCTATGCAATGTATGTAGTTATCTCCCCTAAGAATATTGGCCTTACGAGGACATGGGAACAGGACAAACTTCACATTTGGGAGAGCACACTAATCAACAATCTTGTGGCAGTGTGAACTGAGGATAGGTAAGAGATTATCCAAGAGAAACTGAACGGTATTTTCTTTGTGTCTCTCTTTAACGTATTTATTAACATATGTTTATGTGGCTATAGCAAGAGGAAGAAGAATCACTGTGTTGCATTTATTAATTCTCCAATAAGCTCCAGAATAGCGTAGAAACCCTATTAACCAAAGTATTTGGGAGAGGAGTTGATTGGTTAATCAAAAACTGATTTCTTTAAATATAAAAATTTATATTTATTCATTAGTTATTTGTCTTTTCTTGAACCCATGAATTTGTACCCATTGAGTCTTATTTCTTTTTAATAAAAAACACATCCATAATGTATTATCTATACATTTTAATTTGGGCTTTAAAAGGCTGAATAGCGATATATTTCAACCTTCTTTCTGGCACATTTGATCATATGTGCAGAGAATTATCAGGTGATTGTGTAAGTTATCATCATTCATGTGCTGGTGAAAACATAATATACCTATCTTTATTTCTATCTGTTACTAACATAAAGAAGGAATATAAGTTGCATTTTTGTCAATATCTGAAATCTACAGTATTTAAAAATATACTTACTGAATCTTGCGTACTTGGTACGTTACTTGAACTTATTTTATATTCATTAATGTAACTGTAAAATCCTTATAATAATATTGATTTTGAAAACAATCAGTTTTATGTAAAATTTTAAGAAATTTGAAATAATTAAATACATTAACCAATTAACATTTCATATACATAAGAGGTTGTTTTGATTACATAATTTTAGAGCAAAACATCACATCTTTTGAGCCAAAAAACTAACTACACAAGTTAAAAAGTAGTATAAAACAGAAAAATCAAAATCAGATTTCATCACAATTCTGATGTTTATAAAATATTTAGCAGATTCAAAATTATGATATTAAACACTGTAATCATTAAAAGTACACACAATTAAAATAACATTATATTTAGGACATGAGTCTTTAAAAATAACGTCTTTGAAATACTTTGCATCTTATGGAGGTTGAATGAAAGGCAAAATTTCGATACCACTTTCTCAAAATATCAACAAAGAGAAAAAACTAAATAATTATAATGAATTATCATTGTAAGTAAATCTCCTTATAAAAATAAAGAAAAAAATGTTAAAAATTAGAGTAAAATCATCTACAACAAAAACTCTTACTCCTGCAGTAATATCACTTCAAATTAGGCAAATATTTATAATTGCCATCTAAATTCAAACTTTAAAAAATTAAGAACTGAAATTTAACTAAAAAGTGTAGCAATAGTCGATTTTGACACAATTCTAAATTTATGTTTTATATCCAATAATTATATAGATATTTGACTTTGATCAAATTTAATTTTAATACTCAAAATTCTATCATTTAACTTTTAACCAAAATACATATTACCTGCATGTTGAAAAATAGGTATCTCAAACATATCATTACAAAAATGAAATTCAGTTTCCAAAGAAATATCTCTTATCTTCATTTCCAAAAGATATTTTGGAATTTTTACAAGTCTATTTATGTCTAGCACTCTGGCCAAAACCACCACTATCTTTCCCCTACACATTGAGAAGAAACTTTTCAGTGGGTTCTGCACTTTTCTTCTTGCTTTCTTACAACCTCATCACAAGAAGAAGTGATATTTTTAAATAATATCACATAGTGCCCTTTAAACTCCTGTGATGAATTCCCAGTAATTTTCTTTTTAATCTGCATTTCTTACTTCGATCTAAAAAAAGCTCCTTGTACCATCACTTGCCTACCTGTATCTGAAAACTTCTCAATTCACTATTCTACTCACATACATCTCACCAAGCTTGTTCCTGCCTTAGGAACTTGCTTTGTATCCTGATTTGAATGTTTGACCCATAGATTCTCCTGGCTAGAGAAGGATCAGCTTTAATAGCCCCTCTTCTGAAAGGGTCTTCATATCAGTCAAAGGTTCTAAGCCATTTGTAAGTTCCATATTCCTTTGAGACTTGAATGCATGCTAGATACTCCTTCTGTCCAAACTGCACAAATTCACAGACATGGAATTTTTTATACCATTTCAAAGAGTTCACGAAATCTATTAAATATATATATTAAATATATATATGCCCTAGGTATTATGTATATACATATATGCCCTAGGAATTCGAGTACCCCAGTTAAGAACAATGGAACACTCCAATCCCTAAAACAATACTTTGTCATCTCCCTAGAAGTTATCATTGTCTAAAATTACATTTTCATCTGTGTATTTTTTTATCTGCGTTGTACCTATTTTTTTCTCTTGAATTTAATTTTATGAGAAGAGACACGTTTTTTTTCTTTTCTTTCTGATTCACTAAATTCCCAGAATCTGCAGTAGTGCCTAAATTTGAGTAGGCATTCAATAAATAGCTGTTAATAAAGAAACTGATGCATTTATAATTTTATCCTTATCATTTATGAAAATTAGAGGAAAGAGTAAACACAACAAAGAGGCCTGGCTTATGTTGACTTTGGTGTATCCCAGGTTCAAGAAGTTTCTGGGCCTCCCTCCAGAAACTCCAGTGGCTTCTGCTCCTGGTACTTGAGGACCAAGCCATGAAACATCAGCTGACCAATATCTGTGGTGAAGAAGTTGAAGAGCGAAACACCCCAGGATAGAGTAAAACATACTCATTGCAGTGTAACTGAGACCTGATCGTTTCCTGGGAACAGATTGATTTGGAGAAAGTATACAGTGGCCAGAAGAAAAATAAATCAAAGCCTGTGAGTTAGAAAGATTGGAAGATGCTGCAATGGCTTTGAGGTAATTTGAAAGTGGTTTATTTCAATGGGTTAAAAGTATAGTGTTTTGTATCCCAGAGATGTAAGTTTAATTTCCAACCCTGCCATTTACTAGTTGTGAGATGTTGGGTAATTTTATTCAACCATCAAATTGTACAGAATTTGGCTAGCTCGCTGATGAAAATGTTTGACCCTTTCACCCAGCTTAGATTACTGCAAAGTCTCATGGACACCAAGGTTACAACTTTTTACAACTTTATATGTTTCATTACTCAGCTTGTTCTCATGATTCTGTACTCATCCTACCCAATTTCTTTCCCCACTTTTTTTCCAATTCTTCTCTTCATGATTTTGATCTTAAAGATACATAATTTCCACGTGCTATGTGTTTGTGTAATTTTATTCACATTCACGTTACCTAAGTGACCTGCCTATTTGGAATTCTGTTTCGCTGTTGAATGTCTAGACTTTTAAAATCTTCCATAACCCTGTAGGCAATTGGGTTGCCAATCCTAGAATTGTTTGGAAAATTTGTGTGGTATCCCTCATCTCACCATGAGGTGAGTACATTGAGATTACCAATCAGGGCAGGCCAACATGGCACAGATTTGCACCCTGAGACTTTTGTTAAGCACCTTTCTTTATAAGCATCATTATCATCATTATTTTCCCAGCTCACTGAAAAAGTTGTTTTTCCAAATAAGATTCATGTTAGAAATTGGTCTGATTTATTTCTATCAACAATCATGCTTTTCATCATGTCATCATTTTCTCTTTATTGATTTTTTTGTTTTGAATAAGAAATAACTTTTCTGTATAAACAGCTCAACAGAACAGAATATTATATAAGATAGGGACAAGGAAAATTTGTATGCAAAGGGCTGGATAGTAAATATTTTAGGCTTTGTGGGTCATACAGTCTTAATTACAAGTACTAAAATCTGCTGTTTCAGCATCAAGTTGCCATAGACAATTGATAAATACATGAGTATAGCTATCCTACCATAAACCATATTTACAAAACTGATAGGAAGCCAGATTTGGCATGTGAGCTATAGTTTGCTCATTGCAATACAATAACAAATGAAATTTCCCATCATACGCTCTTTATATTTTTAAATTGCAGCTTATTTTTTAAAGAGATACAATACATAATCCTAATTGTGTAGATAATTGGCATATTTCTAAGGTCACTGATGAAAATCACAAGATTTCTCCTCATAACAGTAACCTTGTTAAATCTCTTCATCAAAATACTTTTGACCTCACATATACATAGCCTCAAACCATAACTATATATACATGAAACTGTAGAATTGATCTTTTAATTCCTAAGATTGCTTTAAATGTTTTGCCTGAGTATGAGTGAAAATTTATTAGGATAAAGTAATACTTTGTGTAAGAATTTACAAGAAAAAAACAAACAACCCCATCAAAAAATGGGCAAAGGATATGAACAGACATTTCTCAAAAGAAGACATGCATACAGCCAACAGACACATGAAAAAATGCTCAACATCACTGGCCATCAGAGAAATGCAAATCAAAACCACAATGAGATACCATCTCACACCAGTTAGAATGGCAATCATTAAAAAGTCAGGAAACAACAGGTGCTGGAGAGGATGTGGAGAAGTAGAAACATTTTTACACTGTTGGTGGGATTGTAAACTACTTCAACCATTGTGAAAAACAGTATGGCGATTCTTCAAGGATCTAGAACTAGAAATACCATATGACCCAGCCATCCCTTTACTGGGTATATACCCAAAGGATTATAAATCATGCTGCTATAAAGATACATGCACACGTATGTTTATTGTGGCACTATTCACAATAGCAAAGACTTGGAATCAACCCAAATGTCCATCAGTGACAGACTGGATTAAGAAAATGTAGCACATATACCCCATAGAATACTATGCAGCCATAAAAAAGGATGAGTTCATGTCCTTAGTAGGGACATGGATGCAGCTGGAAATCATCATTCTCAGCAAACTATCACAAGAACAGAAAACCAAACACTGCATATTCTCACTCATAGGTGGGAACTGAACAATGAGATCACTTGGACTCGGGAAGGGGACCATCACACACTGGGGCCTATTATGGGGAGGGGGGAGAGGGGAGGAATGGCACTGGGAGTTATACCTGATATAACTCATCGTTATAACTCAACGATGAGTTGATGCGTGCTGATGAGTTGATGGGTGCAGCACACCAACATGACACATGTATACATATGTAACAAACCTGCACATTGTGCACATGTACCCTAGAACTTAAAGTATAATTAAAAAAATTGAAAAAAAAAAGAATTATAAAACACAAAGTAATGTATCTTCAAGATATAATATAGAGACAAAAATGATATATTCCATTTGCTAATACTTTGTTTTTCTCTGACGTTTGAAAAGACACAGAGGATTTACCAGATTTAAAATTAGCCTCAATCCTGTACAGGTATTTCTTTATCTTTTCTTTTTACTTCCAAATTTCATTACTTATTCAATGGCTCCTACACTTATTGTCAATAAACTAGTTTTTAATTTACAGTTTATTATGCTCTTCTTCATACTGCCCCCACCCAAGAAAAATGTCAATGGCCTTCCACCACCTATACCATGTAGTACAAACTTCTTGGCAAAGAAATTAAAGTTGTCCACAATGTGTTGTCCATTTACATCCTTAAGACTATTTCTTATATTCCTTTGCACAATTAACTGAAACAATCAACTCTACTATGCTCTGAATACATCTTGGGCATTCCCTATTCAATTCATGGATTCATAGGATAGTTTCAGCCTTCAATAGCTTCCATTTCTCCTTTAATCTAAATCTACAATTCATGATTTCTGTATGGATATAGATACAGATAATATAGCTATATGCATTTTCTAAGGAGAAGACAATATTGTTACTGTGTAAAAACCTTAGGTCAGAAGGAAGAAAGCAGAACAGTTAGAAGTCTTTCCTAGTTTTTTTTGTTTGTTTGTTTTTCAGCTTAATCTGGTCTATTTGGCACAGCATTTGGAGAACATCTATAGTGCTCTTCTGTCAGATTCAAAGAGAGCCAGTCAGTCAACATCTTACTTAAGGCACTGAGAATGTGACCACAAATGCCTGCTTCCCATTTTGTAGAGAAATGTTGGCTATAAATTAAAATAAACAAATGAATTAATGAATAAATAAATATTTGACAAGAAAAGAGTAGTAGGACATGGATCAGTTTGACTTAAATGAGCAGCTACCTAAAAATTAGAAATTACTTTGAGATGTGATTTAATTACCAATAATCTTTCTTCTTTTGGGATATAACATCTGTTTAATCCTGCTAGTTTAAACACCATCTTGCTTCTTTGTGTTAGAAAAGGGTGTTTTAATTCTAATTTCTTAAGATTCTTACTAGGTTGATGTGCTCTGATTGGTAAATACAGTAAACTCACCCTTTAATTTCTCTCTCCTGTACCATGATTAGCTTCCACATGTAGAAAAGCAGTCACTCTAGTAGCTATCACACTTTTTCTTTCTCCTTTTCTTTATTCCCTTTCTTCTTCCAGCTTTCTCCTAGACACATGTGCATCTCTCTTCTTAGAAAAGCATCTAGAAAAGACAATTCAGAATGCCAAAAGACCAGGGCAGAAGATCACATGGTTTTGAATATGTCCAACCAGAAGACAAAACACTTGGAGTAAACATAATGTATCCAATAAATGTAAGGGCTGATATGAGAGAGGTAATTATGTTTAGCTCATGTCTTGAAAAAAGTAAAACTAGAACCAACAAAGTAGGAGGCATATTTAAGTCTACATTATCAGTTTTTTTAAGAAAAAAAGTTACCCAACAATAAATTATGCTGCCTACTGAAGAAGGAGGTTTCCTATCAGGTAAAACAGTGAATTTGAGTATGCCAGAGATGTAAAAGAGATACTTATAAATATCTTGGCCATTAATTCTGGCTATTTCGACTCTGCTGTGTTATTCAATACCACTACTTTGATTTAAACAAACAAAATAAATGTACAGCACAATAACTGTCTACAGAAATTTCTGAGGGTGGTAGTTATTGATTTTTTGCTCTCTCACCCTCTTTTCCATCTACCTCTGATAGGAAACATTGCACCTGGTCATCAGTGTGGTCAGATGATACAAATGGAACAAATGAAGACACCTCATGATTGTGTCAAAAGTGATTGCCCTAAGTAGGACCAAGTAGATTCCTTCTCTAGATGATACACAGGCTATGTGGAAAAAAAAGTCCCATTCCCCTGGGCTGCTAAGTTAGATTATTATGATTTGTAAATGCCTGGTAGCTATTTTTTTCTCTGTCAAATCCAGAAAAAGCATGTACAGTAGGTAAATGTGTGACCACACATAAAATATGAGGCAAAAGATAAAAATAAGTAAAACCCCAAAGATGTTGTCAGGTCTCTTTGAATTCTTCCATGCCTCTGTTTAGCTTCATCCCTGTGCTTCCCAGTTATACCATCCCATAAACTTTCTCTTAAGGATCTACTCTAACATAGGGATCAAATCTAATTTTATCAAGCTATATATACCAGGCATATTAAACCATCGATAGTTGGCATTTATAACATACTTGGTGGTCTCTTACCTCTGTAATGTAACCCTAGAGGACTGGAACAAAGAAAATAAACACCTTGCAAATGGCTCTTCTACCCAGCCTGTCTAGCACAGATTAATGGCACTGATAAGAGCTCAAGAAATACTTCACTGTGTGGATCAATCATCTGAATCTGATTAGGACTTTAAAGCTGTTCATCTTAGATATTTTTACTGATATTCCCTTAATGGGAAAAGAGAGTGAACTCAAGCCCTAGAAGTCAGGAGGAGCTTACTCTGAGCTGCCACCACTAATACAATATTTAATGAAATTATCATCTATCTTTTTTAATCATCAAAATTTGCATTAAAATATATGATAGATCATTTTTATTTCAATATAAATACAATATTTCAAAATTTTAATCTATGCTTCTGAAATTGTCCAGTAAAAGGTAATGTACTAAGAAGAAATACTGTGTTTATTATAACATGGATTTGCATCACCTCCAGATATACAGTGTTATAGCCCAAAAAGTATGTGTAACCTTATTTGGGAAAAGCTGGTGGTTGCAACCAGGTTCAGCCGGGTAGAACAAAAAGTGATCTTGCTCTCCAGTAAGGGTTCTTGGAAGGAAATAAATTTTAAGATGTAGCTCATATTTCTAGTCATCCTATACTTTACTAAATCTGGCTTATTTTTTGGTCCTAAATACAAAATATTGTCACACATCTGTCAGAATGTGTCAGGAAAGTTGCCTTACACATGGAATACATGAGAAATATTCAGTTTTACTGATTAAAGAAACTCCGTCAAGCATCTCTTATAATTTACATATAATATTTGAAATTAATACGCTAGCTAGGTGCAGCAGCTCATGCCTGTAATACCAGCACTTTGGGAGGCTGATTGAGTTCAGGAGTTCAAGAACAGCCTGAACAACATGGCAAAACCCAGTCTATACAAAATATATTTTAAAAATTAGTCAGGCACAGTGACACTCATCTGTAGTCCCAGTTCCTTGGAAGGCTGAGGTGGGAAAATCACCTGAGCCCAGGAGGCTGAGGCTGCAATGAGCTATGATGGCACCACTGCACTCCAGCCTGGGCAACAGAGTGAAACCCCATCTCAAAATAATAATAATAATAATAATAGTATGCTGTTTGCTATCTGGAAAACTGTAGTTGTCAGTCTTAAGAGTAAGGTTTCTTGGCCGGGTGCGGTGGCTCAAGCCTGTAATCCCAGCACTTTGGGAGGCCGAGACGGGCGAATCACGAGGTCAGGAGATCGAGACCATCCTAGCTAACACGGTGAAACCCCGTCTCTACTAAAAACTGCAAAAAACTAGCCGGGTGAGGTGGCGGGCGCCTGTAGTCCCAGCTACTCCGGAGGCTGAGGCAGGAGAATGGCGTAAACCCGGAAGGCGGAGCTTGCAGTGAGCTGAGATCGGCCACTGCACTCCAGTCCGGGCGACAGAGCGAGACTCCGTCTCAAAAAAAAAAAAGAATAAGGTTTCTTGAGATACTCATTACAAGTAATGAATCAGGTGAAAGAAAACAAGAAAAAGAAAAAGAAGGAAGGAAGGGAGGAAGAGAAAGAAAGAGAAAGAAAAAGAAAGACAAGAAAAAGAAAGAAAGAAGGAAGGAAGGATGACGGAAGGAAGAAGGAAGGAAGGAAGAAAGAAAGGAAGGAAAGAAGGAAGGAAGAAAGGAAAGAAGAAAGGAAGGAAAAAAGGAAGGGAAAGAAACAATTATCCTCCAAAGACTCTAACTTGGCAAATTTATTTTGGTGTCTTTTTGATCTGCTTTGAGAATTCAAATTACCCTGGGAATTGGATAGAACAGGCATTAGAAGTGGTTACTTTTACCAAGTGGTATCTTGGGAGGAGTCAGACTGAAATTTAAAATGTGATATAAATTATTCACCAGGATGTTAACATTTTAAACAGAGTCTTTTCACATCTCTTATTCCACTGGGATCCACAGTGATCCTCTTAGATAGATAAGACAAGTATCATTATCCCCACTCTATAGATGAGGATATTTATGCCCATGAAAGTTGGGTGAATTGCTCAAGTTAGATAATATTCTAATTATAAAGCTAGAAGTATATCCTGGAGTCCTCTCTTTCTGAGATGTGTCTGTTCACTTCTTTGATGCTGGTTATTCAGAAAAAAGATACTGTACTTATTGATACTCTGGAACTGAGAACTGACAGTACATTTAGATATCACATAATAACTAGACTGTTGTTACCCAGAGATCTTGGCCATAGAATGCTGTTTTCTGTTAAAACAAAACAAAACAAAACAAAACAAAAACAAAAAGGCATAAGGTATAAGTCATATGTAATAACGGATAAATAACGGTATTTTGCAACACATTGCTCAAATATAATGGAAGAACAAATTCTCAGTTCAACATCTTAGAAGTGATATTTTATTTTATTTTATTTTATTTTATGTATTGATATATTTATTGAGATAAAGTCTCACTCTGTTGTCCCGGCTGGAGTGCAGTGGTGCACTCTTGGCTTACTGCAACCTCTGCCTCTCGAGTTCAAGTGACTCCCCTGCCTCAGCCTACTGATTAACTGGGATTACAGGCACACACCACCATGCCTGGCTAATTTTTTTATTTATAGTAGAGATGGGGTTTCGACATGTTGGCCTGATTGGTCTCCAACTCCTGACCTCAAGTGATACAACAGCATCGGCCTCCCAATAGAAAGGATCTTTTATTACCCCTTTTTCTTTCTTTCTTTTTTTTTTAACCATTTAAGCCATTAGTAATACCTTCTAACATGCCTTCAGCATATCCTGAATCTAAAATTTCTTTACCCCATTTACTTTCATCTCTATTTGGACCACTGCAATCACCTCTAAACTCATCTCCCTTTTCTTTTCTTACCTTTTATGTTCTGTTATCTGCAAAAAAGTTAAAACAATCTTCAACATCTGTGAATTAAATTCCTTGACTCTTCTACTCAATAACTTTCCGTGGCTTACCAGCATATTTAGAATAAAACCCACGTTCTTTGCTGTGACAAAGACTAGTAATTGGCCTCCATTATCAATCACGTTCCTTTCCCGTCTTTCTTTTAACAATATGGACACTGAAATTTTAGCTAGACAGTAGCTACATTCCCTAGTTTTCTTCACGGACTAATATAGATACAAATGTGTAAAACCAAGGAGTTACACTATGTACTGTAAGTCTGTTTTCCTTTTTTCTTCCAATGCGATGAAACCCAAACACAGTGGATTAGGATATCTCCGTTGGCAAGGCAACGTGTTTCAAAGACCCAGATGACCGATGCATCAGGGCCACCCACTAGCGTTTGATTGCTCATCTCAAGAACATAATAGGAAGGAAAAATAAATGTTTTCTGTGTCTCAACCACTGTATTTTGGAGTTTTCTACTTACAGTGGTATAGCCTGCACTTACTAATGTCCTGATCAAGATCTGCAGCTATCTACTATTCTTCTTTTGCCTTCTCTGAAATCAGTTTGTTGCAAGCACTCCAAATCAGAGACATTAACTTTTGTCCTCTATGTATACGGAATTTTCTGCATTATTTACAGGTTTCCTATAATTTCCTTATATGGCGCTTCCACTTGGATAATTCAGTTACTAAACATTGATCTAGGCCAGCATCAAGTAGTCAAGAACACAATCCTATATGTGAGTAATATAATTAGGGGCTCTTATCAGCTAATAAGAGTGTGGGCTGTTAACAAAATCTGAGACCAGCGCAGACATCAACAATGGGTCAAGCATGACACAACATAAGTAGGCAAGAAAAAACAGGTGCGTCAACACAGAAGACACCCAGGATACCAAGAAGATGGCATGGAAAGTAAGACGACTGTTACAGATTGAAACATGTCCCCCCAAGATTCATGTGTTGAATACATAACCTCCAATGAGCTTTTAAAAAGGTGATTAAGGCTCAATGAAGTCATTAGGATGGGGCTCTAATCCAAAAGGTGTGGCATTCTTATAGGCATATGAAGAGACAAGAAGAAGAATAAGAGGAGAAAGAGAGCTCCTTCTCCTTCTTTGCCTGCTCCCAGAGGTAAAGCAATTTGAGGACACAGAAAGAAGTCAGCTGCCCAGAAACCAGGAAGAGAGGTTTCACCAGCAATCAACCCTGTTGGTGTTTGTGCCTTGATGTACATATTCGTTATGTCTTTCTGGAGAATATCAGTTAGTACACAGCCCAAGTCAATTAATACAACCAGTACTCAGCATTTTCAGAGATACCCCCTTTATGTCATACGTTGTCTTACATCATCTCACTTAACCTTCTGGACAACTCTATGAATAGATGCTAATGTTAGTATTCTGATTGAGGAAAATTGAAGCCTAGAGAGCCAGATAATAGATTCAAGATCACTCAACTAGAAAATGACAGAGTTGGAATAAAAGCTCAGGGCCACATGGCTTAAAGTCCATGTGCCTGGGTAGTATGCAACTGCATCACCCTCGGACTGGCACACCGTTAGCAAACATGTATATTAGCCTTCAGAAATGAGTGGCAACCTTAAAAAGACTCACACGTTTCCAGCTAAATTTCAAAATACAATTACAGCAGTTTTCTCTCTTTACGCATTTTATCATAAGTAATGAGCTCACACACATTTACTTAAGAATGTTAAGATTTCGCCTGTGCCCTTCTGTGGGTTAGTGCACATGAGGGTAAAAACCCCATATCTACTACTACCCTTATCAAACCAAGAATTTGTTTTCTGAACTAATCAACAACCTTTTCCTTTAGCTGTTGTCAAAATAGTAATGTGACCAAAGTCAGGAAAAGTGAGAAATGGAGAGAATATGAGTCTCACTCTACTCTTAAGCTAACTGCTATTTTATGCCTATCTGATGTATTAACAATCACAAATAAAGTCCTGCAATTTAATAATTTGCAAACAGTTAATAGCATTTTTTATGAAATCAGTGAAGCAAGAGGTTGAGTCAAATTGTGATATAAAATTTAAGAACAAACAAATTTCAAACAATGGTTACATGTTTAATCAAGGGGTTTCAGTGATGTTATACATGTCAAAACAAGAGACTTATGCAGCCAAACCTTTAAAACAGCAGGGTGTCTTATTATTTTTAATACTTTTCAAAAAAACATGTATTTTTTAATCAACAATTTCTATTACCTAACTTTATGGTTCATAAACTGTTATAGTTGTCAGAAGATCTACACATTTCTCTTTCTATTCAACTAATAAAAATAAATGAGAAAACTGAAGATATTTTTATTTTTGTGTGATGTTATCATTGAAACTTTTAAAAACTTTTCCTTTCTCTAACTTCTCTCACAAATGCTTGTATTTGATGCAACACATATGAAATGAATGTTCTCATGGGATAGCATGTGCATTTGTTATATACTGATTTATTTAAGATCGGATAATTTTGCCTGAAAATAACTTAATTGTCTCTTTAGATTCTTCTATAGATCTAATAAGACAGTTTCTTAACAAATACAGTAACATTTACATTTGTGCCGTCAATTGCTTTCTGAATACTTGTACCTCCTTTCAATGTTTATTCTTACAACAAACTACTCACTTAGATAAGGCAAATATTATTTTCTCCCATTTACATAGAAAAAATGACTTGTTTAGTAATACCTTAGCAAGTGGTCTATGGCTTTCTCCACCATTACATGCAAGTGTTCAAAAACAGGCTCTTTATTTTTTCATATAACATATTCTTTTTGCATAATATTTTTTTAAAATTCTACAACTACCAAGAAGGACATAGCTTTAAGGAAAAAATAATGAATTCTCCATATTATCTCACATAATACCAGAGTTCCAGAAATACCTCAACCTTCATAGTAGCTCATTTATTGAGTACTGAATGTATGTTCTGAACAATGTGCTGGTTGACACTTCACTTAAACACATAGTTTCCAAAGTTAGCTTAGGTTGTTGAAGGAGAAGCCTCTAAAGTTGTCACTGTATAAAATAATTTGTTGGACTCAATAATTTGTACACAAAGACATCTTCATCACTTTATAGTTATATACATTAATACAAATTATCTAAGGTATTAGTGTAACTAACATCTTTCTTTAGGTAGTACAGGGCTACTACACGTATAACAAAAACAGTAATTGTCACGATATTCAAAGGTCGTTATTGGCTAGATGTATAGAAAAAATTATTCAGATGATGACAGCGTTGAGATAGTCCTTGTTTATTTGTTTTATATTTCTCTGCTTACTCATCTTTCAACATCTGAGCCATCTCTGCCATTCACCTCAGTTAATAAATACTTGTGCCTGTCTCAACCAAGCAGTGCTCTCAGAAAATTCAGGAGGCAACCGGCTCATATAGCTGAGGTCAATCATTAGTCGATCAAGCATTGTTGTCATGCCCAGAAAGTTACTTGGATAGTGCCATAGGGCATTTGATCAAATAGTTCAAACACAAAATGCAGAATTGGAAAAATCTTACCTTTGCAATGATTCATATGTTTCTATAATTGCTACTCATCCATATGTTAGTATAGATTAGCCCTACTATGTTAATCTTAAAGACATATTTTGTCTTCTGGGACTCTGGGTTAGAATACAAAATATTGTAATACATTTCACACAATTGTGGCATATTTTAGTTTATTATAATTATTATCTTTTTAGTTTGCTTGAACCAAGTACCCATAGTGCTTATCTGCTTCAAGACATTTCTTATACTTTAATTGAATAACTTCAAAATATGTCAGGACATTGTGCATAAAGAAGGATCCATAGTACATTGAGATGGTTCAAAAACTTTTCTACTTATCTCAGTTCAGAGATTTGTTCCTGTGAATAGCTGTGTAGAAATAGACATCCACCTAAGAGGGAGTGTCTTCTGTTGGATTTTGGAACATACTGAATATAGTCCACATGATTTTATCTACAAATTGATGTGAAAAATTTAAGAATTTCTGACATTTTCCAGGCCATTCTGGTTCAAACCATAATATGTTCCGAATGTCTTACGTCTCACCAGCCCAGATGACTGTCTTACCTTGACCACTTAGTATGCATACCTCAAAATACGATTGTGATTATGTTCCCTCTCACTGGGCATTCTCTTTTCATGGACTCACACATGACTCGAGTGTTTCATTTTCAATATCACACAAACTCTGAACCCTCATCAAAACTGTGAATTTCCAACAGACTTACTGACATTTACCTATAATCATCTTTCAAATGAACTGTCATCACAGTCTTAATCTCTATTTGGCTGCCCTAATTGTTCCTACCTTACCTGCCAAATCTTTCACTACTTGAAGAGTTTTGCCAAGACTTTAAATTTATTCATCAGTGATGTTTTAAAAATCTGTGTAAAGGTATGTTACTCAGCTAAACATATAGAAGGTTTTATCCAAGCACTTCAGCATGGAAAAAAGTTATAAAACGCCAAACATTGGATTCTGAGTCTATTGCCAAACATTCTACCTTCATCTAATTTGGAGGAAGAATTAAATATATGTAGCAGCTACACAATTACAAAAGCAAGCACAGTGATAATCAGTTATCCAGATGTTTTGCTGATTTGTTGCCCAAAGTCCAGATGTTTGGAAATATCTATGATTGGCATGATGTAAACCACTCAAAGACTATTAGTCCAGTCTGCTGAAAGAAGTAATGCCACTCTCAGATCATCTATTTTGCTAATAATGCTTTTACATAATTTCCTACAGACCTCAGTCCAAAAAAATAAATAAATAAAACCCAGAGATTCAAAAATACACATTAGCATTATAGCTGCTGCTGAAAGATCCTACTAGACATACACTTATCCTACTAGATTCCTTTCGTTTTACTGGCCTAGAAAATAACGAAAAAACAAATGAGGTAAGTAAAACTTAACAATCAGCATTTGTGTCACTGGAAAATATGATTTCAATATAATGATTTCTTAAATTCATCTTCAGGCACAGAATGGTAGTTCCTGTTTTGAAAACTTATAGCTAAAATCTATTCTTTTCTTAGTTATATTTTCCAGGAAATTTTGAACAGACAGTGCAAGAAAAAGTTTATATGTATCTCCTTGGCAGCTCCAAACATTATTCCCATTGTGTCCTTCTTGAATGAAAAATTTAAAGTGCAGAATTAGCACTGGAAGATTGACTGGATTCTAAATGAACTTTCTAATAGTAAATGTAAAACTAGAGGGAACAGAGCACCAATAATGAAGAGAAATACAAGGCTAAGTATTGGAAAGTAATTAGCGAGCTCATCACTGACAACCCTTTGATGGCCTGAATTGCTTCCAGAAAGATAAGAGTACATTGTTTAAAGAACAATTAAGTCCCACACGCACATTCGTAGAATTATTTTACATTCATATGCAAATAGAGAGTCTCATATTATTTGAACATACTAAGTATCAACAGGGAAGCATTATATTTGGCATTGGTTTATGTGGGGGTGTTAAAAGCACCCGTGGTAAATACACACACCATAGACCTATGGATTTTATAAGGTCCCTAGGAACTCTGGTTAAACTTTGCAATTTAACTAAGGTCCACTGACAAACAGCATATGTGTAGATTCGACTAGGTTTCTCAGGAGGTATCTCATTATTTGTATGGACATCAGAAACAAAAGAATAATGGCAAACATGCTATCAGTTTTTTCCCCTTTATGTTAATAGCCCTTATTTATATGTCAGTAGAATCTATGTGTATATGTTTAGTTAATAAAAACATGATATTAAAAATAGAAAGTAAAAACACTAATAGTCTGGGATCTATGCAAATTATTACAGTAAAGTTGAAAACTCTTAGTCTTTTCTATGTGTAATAGAATCTTACCTGTTCACCTTGGTAATCACTTTTCCTTCATAATCTGGTATTGACTCATCATTCTGGTTCCATTTAAGCTCTTGTTTTCAAAAAATCAATATATCAAGTTATCTAAAGTCACACCTTTTCTATTTATTTATGCTATTCTTGTGCTTATATTATTATCCACTCTCTTCCTAGCCATATTCATAATGTTTTTCAAGGCCCGTGCGAAGCTTCATGGCTTACTGCTCTCACACTCCCTACATACCACATCACCCATAGATCTAACCCCCAACATCCCCTCTTCTACTTCTTGGTCAATGTTTGATATTTTCACGGGTTGTACTTTTATTATTTAGTATTTATTATTTCAACTCCTGTTTTTATTCACTTTGAGTGAATATATCTGTATTTTCTGGTGGGCACATGTAAACACAGCAACTTATATATTCATTTAGGTTTTAAATGCTTGGCAGTACAATCAGTGTCTAATGTCTCACTTTTTTAGTCCTTATAATTCCTAACTGAGTGGCCTGTCCAAACTTATCTGTTCAATAAGTATTTGGGTATGTTTTCATATGTTCTCAAATTATTACACTTAAAAATGTGTAGCACAGAGCCAGTGACAAATGTATATTTTATTTAGAAATATATACTTTTTATTAATCTTAAGAATATCCACTTTAATGTAAACCAAGCTATTACTTCTGAAAGATTTTTATAATCGAGAGATTAGTGAATAATATTCAAATGTAAGAGACAGTCACAAAAATAAGAAAGAAAAGCCAGGGATAGTTTGCATAAATAATCTTAATTTCCCAACAGTAAAAATAATTTAGAGTATGGAAGGAAGCTCAGTGACCTCCTAAATTAGGTGAAGAAAGAACTCTAGAAATAGGAAGCTACCTGCCCACTGCTTTGCAGTTTGCTGGAAGCACTAGTACTGGTTCTAGAACCATAGTCTGCTCAATCAGTTCACTCAGTTCAGTTCTGACTGAGTACTGTACACTCTTGACTGTCCACTAGACTCTCAATAACTGCAGTTGTTTTCTTTGATTTGAAAAGTGAACCAAGAGTACCTTTGCTTCTTGTGCATAAAGCCAGAGGCCTACGTCCTCATTTTGAAATCTTCATACATACTGCAAAATCAGTACTCTTAACAGCCCCTCTTCTAGTGTCTTGTTGCTAACGTCACACACATCTCTTCCACCTAATGTGGCTTTTCTTCTTGAGTCCTTTATCTCTGTTTTGTTGTTGGTTAAGTTTACCTTTAATCCCAATTGCTTAAGTTTATAGACCGTACCTTTCTCTGTTTCTTTAACACTGCCTAGGAGAGTGTTAGGCCTAATAGTCTACAATAAATATTTTGTTTAATTGCTTAATTTTGCATAGCTAATGTTTCTATCATTACTGCAAACATTCCTGCTGCAATGCCCAAACAAGAAAGTTAGTTTCTTGAATCAGGTGCTTTTGAAACCCTGTATTACATTAACACATCTCTAATTTTGTCTGAGGTAAGGTGTTTACTTATGTTATGGCAGAGAGCTACATGAGATATTGAAAAGCAGCTCCTAGTGTATGAATGATCTTTAGTAGAGACTCGGTGTCTGCCAATTGGCATCAAAGACCTTGTGGCAGAATTCTCCACTATAAGCTGTAAACAGTCATACCCACTGGGCCACGACGTTGAGCAGACCTTGTAGCAACCATTATATGATAAAAATGTGCCCGGAGCACACGAGTCAGTTATAAAAACACTGGTTCCAAATGTTCTGCTGCACTCTCACCTCTTCCTCAACTCACACTTGTATTCTCTTGGGATTTTTCCCAAAATCAGCTGAAAGAAATGAAAAATTCCAGACCTGGATCTAAACCAGGACAGCTCAGCATGTTGGTACGAAATGAATCACAGTCTCATATAGGAGTGATCCTAAAAGACAGTTGGAGAGATATCCTTACAGTGGGCATTAAAATTGATGAGAAACTCTCTAAGGAGGGAGACATGAATGAAGGGAGTATATGCAGAAGCTCCCAGGCAGTGGCACACGGGTTAGCCCATCAGTGAGGGTCCTGGAAGAAGTAAGATTAGAAAGTCAGAGACAAGGAGAGCTTGGGAAGAAGCATATGGATAAGCTCATGGAATCCAGCACATTGTGTACCAATATGTTCCTCTCACTTCAGTGGCCACCAGAAAGCATCACTGTGGAGGAGGCCCTTAACCATCATGTGAATGTAATAGCCTGTCTACTGGCTGTTGGTCAGCACTATTCTCAGCGACTGCAGTGTTTGCAAACAGACCCGTGGATGAACTAGCAGTGGTTTCACAGATAGATACTCAAGATGAGCCCACATTTGGACTCAATTTCACCAAGAATAGGCTATTCTTACCACTAAATGTTGTGTTGTTAGCAACAGAGACATGGTGAGACCTAGTCATGACCTTATTTTGAGAAGACCAGTACATTGCCTGACAATTGATTCTATCAGTCTCTTCCCACCTTCTAGAGGATATCAATTTAGTCCTACCATACTTTTTTTCTCCTCAGGGTATGATTGCTTTTCCTGTTGGCCACGCCCATTCTGGCACCACTTTTAGAGGGCTTGTTACAGAACAATTCGGAGGACACCGCATACAATTGTCTCTGAATGAGGGATCTACTTTACAGTGAAGGTGGTGTGGTGAGTTCACTTTCCAGGGTCATTATGAGGATTAAAGATAATTAAATATATCACCTAACCTTTAGGAACAACTCATTAATGTTTTGAGTTATGGCAATAAGTACAATGCCACGAATTGTTTACTGAGCTCTACATTAGGTGCTTTGGAAAATACTTTTTAAATATCAAAAAATAAAGGAAGTTAGTATATAAAATTAGCCAAGGTCACGTAGCCAGCAAATGTGAGAACTGAATGTAAACACAATATCTGATTTCAGAGCCTAATATCTGTATACTGTATCACATTTCCCCTTCACTATAATACATCATTGAACAGATGCCATCAAAGCTGGCCATTTAACAATTGACCATATATGAAAATGCATTTAATTGGAAAGCCTTTTAACATGAAAAAAATTAATGATCTTAGATAAAACAATAGAAATTTTTGCCTGTTGAAAGAGGGACAGATACAAAACTTTTAACAAATCAAAATTTACTATAATCACTCAATTCACCGTTTGACAGTTTCAAAATCAATAGTAAGGGCAAATCATGTTTACGCAAAAGTTTAGAGTAGGTAAATTTGGTGACTGTCATAATTAGAATATCAGAAGGGTACACAAAAGTTAACCTGGAAGAATGGTGTTGGTATTAATTCCCAGGGCCAGACTCCTACCAAACTCAGCCATCTAGGTTTGACCACATATTCAGAAGTTAGGATTGAGATCTGAGTGCACAGAGAGTAACATTAAAAATTTATAAGTCTTTGTAAAGTATGGAAGATCCTCTGTCAAGTAGGCAATTAAATATGATATTAGTTAATTTATCAGAATTGTGAAGAGGAGCTGTGAACTGTGAGAAGCCAATGAGAATGCTAGAAAAAGACTGCTGGGGCCACTTAGTGTAGGAACAAATGCTCCTAAAATGTACCCCTGTTCTGAAGTGCAATATAATCTTTACACATATAGTGATGATGCATACAAGTTATAGATTCCAATTCTCCTTAGCAATATGTGCAATGTGAGGATGTTTTATTTTAATGCACACATAAAATATAAGGCTTTATCTTTCTCCATCTCTCTCTCTGTCTCTATACATATATATACACTATGTATATATATGTCTTTAAGTCTTATGCATTTGAATATATATATTTAAATAAACATTAGTATCTTAGAAATAGAATTTTGAAATGTTCTTCCAACTTGCTGGAGACATAAAGGAGCTACCCTACCTCATGAGCCCAGTTTTCAAAACATTTTCCAAAAGACTAAAGTAATCACTAAAAACGCTCTGAACAAATACTAGCGCCCAGTTCTGTCTTTTTCATGATGTGGTTCAAAGGTTTCTTTTTTGTTTTACCCCCATTAGACTGGGGGCTGAGTATGACAATACGACACAGCAGCCAAACCAAAAGATATGTGAAAAAAATGTAATGAATGTATGTGTGGGTAAAAGTCAATATGAAATATAGGTCACGTAGGACTGGGCACTTTTTCTCAGAAACGTGAATTCAAAGCTAAAGTAGTAAAAATGAAAATAAAATAGTGTTAGAATGCTTTAAGACTTGAGTTGCTCCCCAATGACCAGATTAGCTTTCCAAGCCCCTTCAGTTGTCTAACCTTTCTTTTATATTTCAGGATACTGATCAATAGAGTTCCCCTCTCTTAACTAAATAAGCCTCACAAGGTGACAAAAAAAGTCACTAAATTAATATTTATTTTGCAACATAAAAGAGGCAGTGCTACCTACAAACAGTATAATTAATTGGGATTAATTTCATGTGCAAATTTTGTCATTGCAGGTGTTGATGGAGTAATACATCAAAGGGACTTCACCTCTGTAAAAATCAATGCTAACATAACCTTGATTACTGTTCTTGTGGATGTCACATATAACACTAATCAGTCATGGTTTGTAGCAAACATCTTACAGAACAAATATAATTTGCTTTTTTATTGGCATTTTTTACGATGAGAGATAATATGCATTCATGGGACAAGCAATTCTCTCCAAGAATACAGTCTCTAGGGGAATTGGTAGAGACAGTATTGGTGCAGTGGGGATGGTTGAGAAGAAAATGGCATGAGTGTGAACAAAAATAAGTATTTACATTGATATGGAAACTACTGATTCTGTTTTGGGAATACAAACTTCCAGGACACTTTCAGAAAAGCCAGAGACCTTCATTTCTATAAAAGAATAACCTTATGTAGTGCTTAAAGGAAAAAAAAAAAACTAATTTTATGGTAACAGACTTCATTTAATCTTTATCCCTACTATTCCTAAATAACACAGATCTTCCATTGTATCAGATAAGGCCACAATGGAATAAATGAAGGATACACCTTCAGTTGGTTTTGTCTTGAATTGACATTTAATGATCCACTACATAGTAAAAATCATAACTATGATAGTTTTCATATTTGTAGTTTTGAACATTTCTTCCTTTTAGGTGACCCTCATTTCAGCTTTTGTGTCACTGTCAACATTAAGGGAAGTATCAATGCTAGAACTATTATGCTAGAAAATCAATCAGCATATATTAAAAACCTACTGTACAAAGAAAATTATTTTATAATTAATAACATTCATAGACGGAATCTGGTGCATAGAGGTGAGATATGCAAGGCAGTAGATGACTATGAGCAACTTAATGAAGCTGATATGTATGACTTGAAAGATCTTAAGCTGGGTCTTAGAAAACATTTTGATGAGTAGGGGAGTTTAAGTGAAGACACTGAGGTGAATGTGCAAACATTTTAGAAAGAAGATAAAGCAGAAACAAAGTGTTAGAGATGAGAATAACGTTGTTCCGTACTGTATATCTTCTTTTCCATTTTCTAATCTCTTCCAGACCTTTTTGCTTCCCATATGTTTTCACGTAATTGGAAGTTTAGAAGGCCAAGTTTCTAATTTTAGTGATAAGAGTAGTGCTAAAATAGAATGTTAGGAACAAATGCTTTACAGAAAGCAATTGTATTAAATATATTTAACAACAGAAGCTTTAAATGTTTTTCTTTTAGTCGCTTTTAATGATGACAGAAAAATCCTAGTGATATTTGCAGCAATTGCCTTTTAAGTCACTTTCCTCCAACCCAAGTCATTCCCCATCTGATCCCATAAATACATCACATAAACTCCTGCTTCTATAACCTCAATCTTGATTCAGTGAAGACTGTATTTGGACTTGGTCTTTTGGTATTTGAAATACACCATTCTGCTTTGAGTTTATGCTTGAGGACTCCCTCTGGTTCTTGTATTCTAGGTTGCATTTAGCACATACTCCATTCAATGTTTTATTAAATTGCAATCTCATCCACATGGCTGAAACCTTGTCTAGAATGTCACCACGGGGAGGTGGAGACACTCAGCAGAGATACCAGGAGTCTGATAAAAATCAGATAAATTTTGATGGTGAAGGATGAAGAATATTATTTCTTCAAGGTATTTTATCTGTTTGCACTTCTCATATACTTTTTCCTCTCATCTTTCTTTGGCCTTTGCAGTTGTTCGGGTCACCTACTTTTTTCTCACCTTTCTCTGCCATCCTCTACCAATTTTTTCAAACATCTTTTTAAAAAGGAAGGGAATGAGGAAAACACTATAAGCTCTTACCCTTTCATCTTTTATTTCATAGGCATGCATGAATAAATCATTTGGAAATGTCCAGAGTCTAGAATATATGTTATAGTTAAAACTTTTAAGTTGTGTGTTTTTCAAAATCATTTTTCTTTTGCACATCAATCTGTGGAATATGAAGGAGTAAAGGTAATACTAATTTATATAATATGTTTTTATGAGAATTTTTATTATTATTCCAAAATCAAGTATTGCCTTAACAGAGTATAACCTGAAGGGGCTACACTGTGCCAAAAGAAGCAGCTTCTCACTTTTCCAGTAGTTTGCACCAGGTTTGTCTATAATGCTCTGAAACCAACTTGCATCTGAGGCTTTTCACAGTGATTAACTTCATGGAGACAGTAAATGGAGTGAAATCAGTCCCTCCACGATTGGGGCAATTCTCTTGATGTTCAAATACAAATAAAAGGTTGCCATGAAATTTCTCAGTTACTTGTGACCCAGGAACTCCTTAAAAGCAAGCCACAGTAACATCAGTAAATATTCTCAGGGCAAAGTAAACACAGATGCCAAGCTCAGCCTTCTGGATTTCTGTATTTCCTGGGACCCTGGACTAAGCATTTCTTACCAGGTATTATTTTTTTCCAAATTTTGATAATTTTTGGAGGAAAATTTTTTTTTCTAGCTTTTTTCTTCAATTATCTTTAATAGGCAGATAGATTTAAGCCAAAATTTAGCAATCATATTAAAAACAAATAGGCCAAATAATTCAGTTAAAGGAAAAAAAATTTCAAAAACTAGATAATTATAAGACACACATTTAAAATATGGAAATGTTGAAAGGATAGGGATAGAAAATATATAACACTAAGGCCATATAAAAGAAATCTGACACAATTATATTAATATCAGGCAAAATAAACTTTAAGACAAAAACTGCAATAACAATATCATTTAAAAAGGCAGATAGTCTAAATTTGTTTGTGTCAAAAATCATAGCCTCAACAAATTAAAATAAAAACTGGTAAAAAATGTAAGATAAATAATTACATCTTCATAATTACATCTACAATCATAGTGAGAGATTTGAGCAAATATTTTAGAGTAACATATATTAAGAACATAAAATATCTTGAGGTAAGAAAGTAGAAGATTAAACGTATACTATTGGTCATATACAGAACAGATACCCCAAGAATCCTTTTCTAGCAATCATGAAGTATTTACAAAAGATGATTGTATACTGGCCATACAATGCTTTTTGTTTTATTTTGTTTGAAAGGGAGTTTCGCTCTTGTTGCCCAGGTTGGAGTGCAATGGCATGATCTCGGTTCACTGTCACTTCCGCCTCTTGGGTTCAGGCGATTCTCCTGTCTCAGCCTCTGGAGTAGCTGGAATTACAGGGGCCCACCACTACGCCCGGCTAATTTTACGTATTTTTAGTAGAGACAGGTTTTCACCATGTTGGCCAGGCTGCTCTCAAACTCCTGGCCTCAAGTGAAATGGTCACTTCAGCCTCCCAAAGTGCTGGGATTACAGGCATGAGCCACTGTACCTGGCCACAATTCTCAACAAATTTCCAGTAACCTCTAAAAGGAGCCTAAAG
>NW_012116733.1:2685677-2690123 GCF_000951035.1 Colobus angolensis palliatus
GACCCATAGGATAATAGAAGAATCACAGAGAAAATTAGAAAATATCTTCAACTTAATGATAACTGCAAATGCTACATTAGAAAACTTAAGAAAGGTGATCAAAGTGGTACTTAACTGAACATTTACAGCCTTAACTGTTTGTGTGTGGGAGAAAAACCCTAATATATAAAAAGTTAAACATTCAAAAAGTTTGAAAAATAAAAACAAAATGGATCCAACAAGAAAAAATGAAGAAAATAGGAAAGAAAATAAATGAGAAAAATGGTAGCCATGTATCTATCTATATGTAATTATTAACAATGCTGAAAGTTCATTTTTTGAAAACACTGATAAAATTAGTAGTCTTCTTAAAGATCTGATCAAAAAGCCAAACAACCAGTATCAGACATGTTAAGAGGAGCATGATTATATATCCAACAGATAAAAAAATTAAAGAAATATTGCTCATAGGAAACTCTTCTGAAAGTATCAGTGAATGGACATACTTGTTTTTAATGTGATGTAAGCTAGATCCACAAAAAAATAGAAAACTATTAAATTCAGTCAATAAATAGAAAATTTCTCATAATCAAAAACTGTAGGCCTGGAGGGATTCACCAGAAAATTCTATAGAATATTTCAGAGGGAAATAATGCCTGGTTTTCACACAACTTATGAGATAATAGAAAAAGAGCAAGAACTCGATAGCTTATTTTGCGAGGCTGCAAAAAACATTGATATCGAACCAGACAAGAGCATTAAGAGAAAGAAACGTAAAAGTGAATATTCTCAATAATATATTAACAGACTGACTTTAGAGGTAAAATAAAACCAATACAATAAACACATAATGAACATGTTATGCTTATTCTATGAATGCAAAAATGGTTTAATACTTAAAATTCAATAAATAAAACTTATTATATTTAACAAATTAGGAGAAAATATCTATTATTCTATTAATAGATATAGAACTGTATTTAACAACATTTAGCATCCAGTTTTTATAAAATCTCTTAACAACCTAGGAGTAGCAGAAATTTCTTTATCTGCTAAAGGCTGTGAAAGAAAATAACAGTAAACTTCATGCAAACAACTACAAGTGGGTTATAGACATGAATGTACACAGCAAAAAACAAAAACAAAATTCAAGTTTCTAGAAGGTAATATAGAAAAAAAATTCCTAAAGGAGTCATACAAAACACTAAATATAGTTATGGACATCTTTTCATCAAAGAGAGAGCAGCAGAGAATAAAAGACAAGTTAAAGAGTGAGAGAAAATTCTGCCACTCATATTACCAACAGAGGTATCATTTCATATATGAGATAATATATGAGCAGGATACATAAGTATTATGATAAAGAAAAATGACAGAAAAAGAAAGATAATTTTCTATAAACTAATACAAAAAGATAACTAATTCAGTAGAAAAATGAGAAAGGGTATTTATAAGTTCCTCACACCAAAAATGTGTTTATTGAAAGACTAATAAACACATTAAAAATGCTAACCTTTTTCATAATGAGAAAAACTAAAATTTATAATCACCAGAATGACTAATACATAAAGGATTGACATAAATGTTGGCTACTATAACAATAATAATTGTTTTATGGTATTTTAGGAATTTAGATTTCATAACCAGTTTGGAAAACTCTTTGGCGGTTTTTAATTAAAATTATACATATATATAAAATAAATAATGAGCAGTAAGTATATAACGCTAAAATGCTTGTACATACTGTTTGGACGAACGGAGGCAAGATGGTGCACTTCCGGGTTCTTCTTCACCACCAACTCTTCCCGCGCGCGCGAAAATGCAGCCGGCGCCCAGAGAAGGTGCAGACCAACCAGGCATGCGCCAGGTGACGTCAATCCGAAGAGACCAAGATTTACCTGGTCGCACCTGCGGAACGCCCCCCCACACGCCCGTGCCCCGCCTATTGCCCTCCCACTCCTAGAAAAGCCGCTCTCGGCCAGTGAGCCACTCGGCCTTCCTGAGTCTCTCACTCCTGTCCGGATGTCGGGACAACAGGAACTCCGTCGGAGAGCCCCACCGGGGGACTCTGCCGGCCTTCTTTGCCGGAGGCGGACAGACCTCTTCCCCACACCTTAGGTGACCAAAAATAAACTTGCAGTTTTGCTCCTACACTTGCCTACCCGCTGGTTCTTTTGTGCCGGCTCGGCTGGTCTTAGAAAAACAAATCGTATACATAATAGAAGTCATACACAAAGTGTTTATAAAAGTATTGATGGAAATAGTCCCCAGTTGGGAACAACTCAGTTATCCATGTTAGTAGAGTGAATGTGCAGTCATACAATAGAATACCATAAAATGAAAGTGAATGGGCTCTAGTGAGATAAATGAATACAAATGACTCTCATAAACCAGACAAAGCTAATGTAAACAGTTTAGAGGTACACACAAATTTGTTATAACTGTGAGAGAAAACAAGGAAACTATTAACATAGAAGTCCAAAACATCTTTTTTTTCTATTTTTTTATTATACTTTATGTTCTGGGGTACATGTGCAGAACATGCAGGTTTGTTGCATAGGTACACATGTGCCATGGTGGTTTGCTGCACCCTGCACCCATCAACCCGTCATCTACATATAGGTATTTCTCCTCATGCTATCCCTCCCCTAGCCCCCCACCCCTCGACAGGCCCCAGTGTGTGATGTTCCCCTCCCTGTGTCCATGTGTTCTCATTGTTCAACTCTCACTTATGAGTGAGAACACGGGGTGTTTGGTTTTCTGTTCCTGTGTTATTTTGCTGAGAATGATGGTTTCCAGCTTCATCCATGTCCCTGCAAAGGACATGAACTCATCCTTTTTTATAGCTGTGTAGTATTCCATGGTGTACATGTGCCACATTTTCTTTATCCAGTCTATCATTGATGAGCATTTGGTTTGATTCCAAGCCTTTGCTATTGTGAGTAGTGCTGCAATAAACATACTCGTGCATGTGTCAGTTCAGCAGAGTGATTTACAATCCTTTGGGTATATACCCAGTAATAGGATTGCTGGGTCAAATGGTATTTCTGGTTCTAGATCCTTGAGGAATCACCACACTGTCTTCTACAATAGTTGAACTAATTTACACTCCCACTAGCAGAGTAAAAGCATTCCTATTTCTCCACATCCTTTCCAGTATCTGTTGTTTCCTGACTTTTTAGTGATCACCATTCTAACTGGCATGAGATGGTGTCTCATTGTGACTTTGATTTGCTTTTCTCTAATAACCAGTGATGATGAGCTCTTTTTCATATGTTTGTTGGTCATATAAATGTCATCTTTGGAGAAGTGTCTGTTCATATCCTTTGCCCGCTTTTTGATGGGGTTGTTAATTTTTTTTCTTGTAAATTTGTTTAAGTTCCTTGTAGATTCTGAATATTAGCCCTTTATCGGAGAAATTGCAAAAAATTTCTCCCATTCTGTAGGTTGCCTGTTCACTATGATGATAGTCTCTTTTACTGTGCAGAAGCTCTTTAGTTTAATTAGATCCCATTTGTCAATTTTGGCTTTTGTTGCCATTGCTTTTGGTGTTTTAGTCATGGAGTCTTTGCCCATGCCTATGTCCTGAATGGTATTGCCTAGGTTTTCTTCTAGGGCTTTTATGGTTCTAGGTCTTATGTTTAAGTCTTCAGTCCATCCTGAGTTAATTTTTGTATAAGGAGTAAGGAAGGAGTTCAGTTTCAGTTCTCTGCATATGGCTAGACAGTTTTCCCAACACCATTTATTAAATAGGGAATCCTTTCCCCATTGTTTATTTTTGTCAGGTTTGTCAAAGATCAGATGGTTGTAGATATGTGTCGTTATTTCTGAGGACTCTGTTCTGTTCCGTTGATCTATATCTCTGCTTTGGTACCAGTGCCATGCTGTTTCGGTTACTGTAATCTTGAAGAAGTTGAATCCCAGAATGGACCAATAACAAGTTCTGAACTTGAGGCAGTGATTAATATACTACCAACCACAAAAGGTCCAGGACCAGATGGATTCACAGGCGAATTCCACCAGAGGTACTGATACTATTCCTCCAAACAATAGAAAAAGAGGGTCTCCTCCCTAACTCATTTTATGAGGCCAGCATCATCCTGATACCAAAACCTGGCAGAGACACAACTAAAAAAGAACATTTCAGGCCAATATCACTGATGAACACCGGTGTGAAAATCCTCCATAAAATACTAGCAAACCAAATCCAACAGCACATCAAAAAGCTTATCCACCACAATCAAGTCAGTTTCATCCCTGGGATGCAAGTCTGGTTCAATATACACAAATCAATAAATGTAATCCATTACATAAACAGAACAAATGACAAAAACCACATGATTATCTCAATAGATGCAGAAAAGGCCTTCGATAAAATTCAACACCTCTTCATGCTAAAAACTCTCAACAAACTAGGTACTGATGAAACATATCTCAAAATACTAAGAGCTATTTATGACAAACCCA
>NW_012116733.1:2690383-2790021 GCF_000951035.1 Colobus angolensis palliatus
CCTGTTTGCAGATGACATGATTGTATATTTAGAAAACCCCATCGTCTCAGCCCAAAATCTCCTTAAGCTGATAAGCAACTTCAGCAAAGTCTCAGGATGCAAAATCAATGTGCAAAAATCACCAGCATTCCTATACACCAATAACAGACAAACAGAGAGCCAAATCATGAGTGAACTCCCATTCACAATTGTTACAAAGAGAATAAAATACCTAGGAATACAACTTACAAGGGATATGAAGGACCTCTCCAAGGAGAACTACAAACCACTGCTCAAGGAAATAAGGGAAGACACAAACAAATGGAAAAACATTCCATGCTCATGGATAGGAAGAATAAATATTGTGAAAATGGCCATACTGCCCAAAGTAATTTACAGATTCAATGCTATCCTTACCAAGCTACCACTGTCTTTCTTCACAGAATTATAAAGGACTACATTAAATTTTATAAGGAACCAGAAAGGAGCCCGTATAGACAAGACAATCCTAAGCAAAACGAACAAAGCTGGATGGGCACGGTGGCTCATACCTGTAATTCCAGCACATTGGGAGGCCGTGGCTGGTGGATCACTTGAGGTCAGGAGTTTGAGACCAGCCTGGCCAACATTGTGAAATCTCATCTGTAGTAAAAATAACAAAAATTAGCTGGGCATGGTGGTGGGTACCTGTAATCCCAGCAACTTGGGTGTCTGAGGCAGGAGAATCCCTTCAACCCAGGAGGTGGAAGTTGCAGTGAGCCGAGATCGTACTATTGCACTCCAGCCTGGGCAACAAGAGTGAAGATCCGTCTAAAAAAAAAAAAGAACAAATCTAGAAGCATCACACTCCCTGAGTCCAAATGATCTTTATTTTTACTTTTAAGATGGAGTTATTGGGATGCGTCTTGTAAGGGCTTTTGGGGTGTTGGCAACTTTGCATTTCTTGAACTACTTAAATGAGTTTCACTTAATAATAACTTATGTTTTATGCACTTTCAGTGTGTTACATTTCAAAGTGAAAACAATTTTTTAAAATACCTTTATCTCATATCCTAGCATACATAACTATGTACATCTAGGGACAAATGACTGTCAGGGAGGCATTCAAATACTTTATGAAAGATTTATGCATTCATCAACTTGGTGACACTTGTATCACTGACTAATAGATACACTTGCTTTCGAACAAGTTTACTTAATTAGACTTTAGACTTCCTGCTTCCATGCTGTAACATGTCAGAGGCATCAATTATTTGTTTCTGCAAAAGTCTTGGTAAAAAGGTTGGGAATGAATTTAAGTGTTGGGTGTACAGAAATCAGAGATTCAGAAATTAAAATGAGATATTTTGCAGCTGTAACATCAGGTTGTTATTCAACCCCCATTTGCAAATCGACTTCCTCTGAGGCCTGATTGGGTTATAGCTTATTATTCAAGCTGGCCCTAAGCAAAATATTAATGTAGGGGAGAGCCTTTGGCAGCCTCTATTTCTCCTCTGTGTCCTCTTTGACTCCTAGTTCTGCTGTATTTCCCATGGATTTGAGGCTGTCTGTCGGGAGAGAAGGAGATGATGGATTCATTCACAATTTAAGGTGAAAGACCAAAGTGTACCCTTTCCCACAGATGTTTGCATATTAAAAGAAGCCAGAATAGGGCAGTTGTCAGTGCAAAGGAAAGCTCTCTCAGAAGAATTTCTGGCACTTTGATCATCACTGGTCTCATTTGAGTGAGTTTCTATTTCATCTGTGCCTAAAACTAGTCCTTATAAATTTAGAGTTAGTAGGGACATAGAGAATTACTTACTCCAGTTAAATACTTTATATATGTATGGCAAAACAAGCACAGAGGACCTAATTAATTAGCCAAACATCATGAAACTAAGGTTAGAACACCATTATTTCAGCTTACATGCTTCTTATTTTTCTGTATCTTGTGGGTTTGTGAATATGAAAAGGTAGATGTATATTAGGAATAGCAATAATATATTTTTGTACAGAAATATGAAAAGAGAATTAAGTCAGGATAAATTAGGTAGTAATCTCTGTTTCTGTGCTTTGTGTATTAAAATGTACACTTTTCAATGAAGCCTTTCCCTAGTTTCTTAGGGCTCTAAAGATTTCTCTCTTCTGTCATTCTTATGACATTTTTTAATCTTTAAAAACTCATTTATGTATTTTGTATTGTTTTAATAAAATGTTGTGTGGTATGCTTCCTCTACTTTTCTCAGATCATACATTCAAGTCTTTCTAAACATCTGGATTTTAATCCCATTATGGATCCTATATTTTAATTTTTCTACACAGTCTTCTGTCCTAATTAATTAATCACAATGATTTGATCATTTCTTTATAGTAACATGAGAAGTTATAGAAAGAATCAATGTTCCTACAAATATATAGTAGCCCAAATTATGCTTCAGTAGAAACAACAATAACAAAAATCTCTAGGGACAAATATTCTGATGACGAATTTCCATGTATATCCACTTATCCTGATCTTTCTCTTTTAAATCCCCACTGTCGCCACTTGTTTAGGATCTCACAGATTTCCTTTGAGGAGTTAGCCCAAAGAGGAGGACCATCTTTTAACTGTATCTCATTAAACATACATATATTAATATTTTCAAGAATGAAATACATTAAACACCAAGGCAAACAAAAATGCTGGCTTCTCTAGTTCCAGGATAGGAAGAAAAAATCGTTAGACTTAAAACTACTAAATCCAAGTGTCGTAGCCCCAAATGAGGCAGAATTGTGTTAATAACTTTACTAAATGTTCTAGTTCTCTTTAAATCAGGTGGCATTTGTTAAAAATTGGACTCAACAAGTGTCAGCTATTGATATCTAAGAAGATGCTTTGTGAATATATTTTCTACTCTTTACAGCAACCTTGACTTTATGGATGAAGAAATGTTTTCAAAGAAGTTAAGTAAAACTTGTTGAAATTCAAATAGCGGGTAAGTGACAGAGCTAGCATTCCATTCCAAGTGATTTTGGCAGCAATATTCACCTTCTTTTCAAACACCACTCATTTTCTCCATTTTTTATTCCTGATCCCAGATGCTAGTAGACCTGTCATTTTTATCATATCTAAATACAAACCCTAAAATCATTTACCCTGATTCATTTCCAGTCTTCTTACTTAATTTGAGGTTCTTATCTAAAAAAAATTTCATTTCCCAACTGATTTTCATAGTGATTGGCAACACTGAGACCCAGTGAACACTATAAGAGTTAAATACATGGTGTGGATAAACCAGTCAACTTTGGGATGTTCTCTGATAACTTGTTCATGACAGTACCTTCTCTAAACACGGATATGTTGTGATCCAGAATGTATAATCACAAAGTAATTTGAAAAAGCAGTAGAATCACAACCAGCCGAGAGTAGGGATAATATATGCTTGTTAGTCATGTGTTTGGATGGTGTAGATTTCTGTGGTTAGAGACACCTTCTCCACCCTCCCTGCCATACTTGCTCTGAGTTCTTAACAGAATGGAGTTGGCTACATAGAGCAAAGATAGATGAACCATTTTTTAAAGCAAATTGGCTCTTAATTCTGTTTCTTTACTGGGTGTGCAACTTCCATGACTGTGTAACCAGATTTTGTGAGGAAAAGTAAAAGAAAGTAATTCTTGATGTACTACTGGCTTATAAACTGTGGACAACATTACTGTTTAGAAAGTAGCTGCACTAACAGACTTGACACTTCAATCAAAGTGAACATTTACAAACATTGAAGCTTCCCCGGCTCTTGAAGCAAACCCAGGATCAGCAGAATCACAGCAAAGAGGGTTAAAAATATTTATTAGCATACATGTTGTATTTGTGTAAGAAAAATCAAAATGAATGTGGACCTTCAAGTGATAAAGTTATAATAAACCTATCAATTGTTTTCTGTACTTAAAAACAATGTTATTCACATCACATTCTTTCTTGTAATGTTCTCTGCTTTAAATATAATTTGGTATTTTATTCATATTCTCAATATTAACATTCTTCACTGGCTTTTGGGGGTTTAATATGTATCTTTGTATATATAAATTAAATGCACTTAAATATATCAATCTGTTCATCCTCCTCCAGATAGAGCCAAGACCTTAGAATTCTATATTCTCTGCCAGATCCTTGTCTCTTCCTTGTCATGGGTTTCTTAACATGGATTCTTTGCTGTTGGATATAAGAAAATTTTAACAACCCCTTTTCTCCTTCACGAATTGGTTTAAGAATGGACATGGACTCTGAGCTTGGTCAATAAATCCTCAGGGAATATCTACCTGGAGCTTCTGGAAAAAACCTTACTCACTACTTTTTTTTGTTTGTTTTCCAATAAATAGGCACAGAATAGGTTCAGTTATTCCTCTGAGCTAGTTACTCCTGGATACCATTTATGGAACTGCTACAGTTAATACATGACTGAACACTTGCAGTCAAATTCAAGTCGCTCTTGAGGTCAAAGCAATAGCTCAAAGGTCCTTGTTAATATCTGTTAGCCACTGATGTACTAACCTAGTACTGACCTTACCTCTTGATTTATATTGAACAGTCATTTTTTACAATAATTTAAACCCCTTCAGTTTCCTGTTTATTGAAATCCAAAGCATTGAAAACATATAAATAATTAGTTTATTCTGCTTCTGTCTCCTTCTTGCTTTCTTGATCTCACAAGAGCAAGATCTTTGAACCAAAAAAGAAAACTTAAATGCAAACTTCTGAACTCCAATCTTTATTGGATCTTTGGGGAAGACCTGTGTATGGTAACTGTTTCAGTGCCTGCTTGAGAATATCTTTCTCATTACTGAATGATAATGCAACTGCATACATAATTACATTTTTGTAATGATTTTCTTTCAGTTCTCTGAATATATTATTTTATTTTCTTCTTGCATGCTAGTTGCTGTTAAAAAGGACTAATGTTTGTCCAATTGTTAGCTGTGAGTGGTTAATTTTCTTATGAAATCGTATTTGGTTACATTTATTATGATCTCTTTGCCCCTGATGTTTCCAAATTTCATTTTGATATGTCTAGGTGTAGATTTATTTTTATTTATACTTCTCAAGAAACTAGGATTATTTCAGGTTGAAGAAAAATCCTTGTATTTTTCTTGAATTGTAGGTCATCACCTGTCGTTATCCTTTTAATCACTTCATTTTCTTCATTTTATCTTTTAATATTCATTAAATTTAAACTTGACCTTTTCATCCACTATATTTCTTATTTTCTTCCTTATTTATTTATTTATTCATTCATTCTCTTTGTATTTAAGATGTGCATTCTGGACAACTTGTCCAAATCTCTCTTCTAATGTATTGTCCTTTGTGTGTGCATGTGAGACTGAGGCTTGCTCTGTCTCTCAGGATGGAGTGCAGTGGCATGAGCTCTGCTCACTGAAACTTCTGCCTCCCAGGTTCAAGCGATTCTCCTGCCTCAGCCTCCCAAGTAGCTGGGACTACAGTACATGCCACCATACCCAGCTAGTTTTTGTATTTTTAGTGGAAACAAGGTTTCACCATATTGGGCAGGCTGGTTCTGAACTCCTGACTTCACGTGATCCACCTGTCATGCCTCCCAAAGTGCTGGGATTTCAGGCGTGAGCCACCACACCCGGCCCTAATTTACTGTCTTTTTTATTGTATGTGTAATCTACTCTTTACCATAACTATCAATTTTTTAGTTAACATTAAAAAAATTAGAAATTAAAAATGGTAGTTTTCAAAAAGTGGCATTTATTTATTTATAAATATACTTATCTTACTTTATTTTTCTTAATCTTGCCTTTATTAGAAATTGTTTATTGGCTACTCTATCTAATGTACATTGAGCATCTATTTTGCCTTTTTAAAAAGGATATCTGTTGATATCTTATGGAGGTTGCAAAATTTTACTGCAGTATCATTTTCAACAGGTTCTGTGTTTCATGGAGATTCATAAGCCTGACCTCGGGAAGCAGTTTAAGGTGCATATTTTTATGTGTTTTTCCAGATAGTCTCAGGTTCATTTAATCTGGGCCAAACATCATTTTAATTTAGCAACTTAAGCTTCTTGTTACAGGTGAGCAGTATGAGTTCTGACCTCATGTTTTCAGATGAAGCAGTTTTGATTTTCTAAAGGTAAATGCATGATTTTTTTTCCTAGCTGCAGCCCCGGTCATCCAGTTTTCAGCCTACCCATGGCTAGAGAATACAGTCTTTCAAGAACATGATTTAATAACTATTAATCTGTCTACACACATTTCCTTGGTGATTTCATCCTGTGTAGTGGCTTTAAATATCATCTATACACTAATGATTTCCAAATTTACATCTTCAACCCAGGCATTTTCCATTTATTCCAAACTCATATATCCAGCTGTCTACTTAACTGCTACATTTAGTTTTCTAATAGGCATCTCAGCTTTTACATAGCTTATGACAGAGTTTGGATCTTTCTGACAAAAACTGCATTCCCAATAGTCTTCTTGATTTCAGTTAATGACTCTCTGCTTTTATGTCTCAAACAAATATTTTGGGTCATCTTCGATTTTCTGTAACTCTCACACACATATATAGTGTGTTAGCAAATCCTAATGACTATGCTTTTAGACTAATATCCAAGATCTGATCATTCTGATCACCTTCACTGTTACATGCCTGGTTCCAACCACCACCCCCATTATCTCCAACCTGGATTAGTAGCATACATATGTAATTTCACTTCTTACTTTTATCCCTACCAACCTTAAAAGTATACATATGACCTCATTAACAATATGATCTAGTTTATTTATATTTGCTTACTCATTATATATTACTCTTTATATTTGCTTTGTTCCAGCTCTAATGGTCACTTTACTCTTTCTTGGAAGGCTCCTTACTGCGGATTTTATATTTGTGGTCTCTTCTGCTTAGACTACTTTTTCCCTGGTAATACATATGGATATGTCTTGCAAGTCTTGACTCACTTCCATCAAGGCTTAATTTGGTTACTTTTTAATAAGTCTTCTCAAGTGACTCAATACGGATTTGCAGAAAGCGCCATATTCCTCATATCTTTTGCCTTTTTATTTTTGTCGGTATCACCTGTCACAGTCTCATGTATAATACCTTACTTTTAATGTCTCCCCTTTCCTCCACAACTTAGAACACAAGCTTCCCAAGAACAGAGTTTTGCTTTCTTTTCCCATCCTCCTTTCCTTTCTTCCCTCCTTTCTCTCTTTTTTATCTCTTTTTCCTTTCTTCTCTGCTACAAGTGCTTAGTACCCAATAGACCCTCAACCAATGCTTTTTCAATGGATAAATTTAAAACAAAAAGTAATATAGCAGTATGCAGACCTTTGCCTCTCCACCCAGATTTAGGGAACTCACTTTCTGTCCATTCCATGCAGCAGCCTAAGCTTTGAATATAAAGACTTCACTTCCTAAATGTATGCTGGGTTTAATTGTCCCAATTAGGTCTTACTCAGGCTCCAATGCCCTTTTGGCATTCCTTTGTCATACTTCATTCAGAATGTCTTCGTGTTTAGAGTACGAGAAGATAAGTTTCTCATATCAGCTCAGTGTGACACATTGACACGTGGACAAGTCTTAGTGCTTTCTTTATATGAGAGACTATATCTAGAGATTGGAAACTACCTGGACATTAAGTGCCACTTGCACAATTACCTGAATAATCCTCATTTGTCACAGAGATGATATTCATAAGACACTGTAGGCCAGGCGCGGTGGCTCATGCCTATAATCCCAGCACTTTGGGAGGCCGAGGCAGGTGGATCATGAGGTCAGAAGTTCAAGACCAGTGTGGTCAACATAGTGAAACCCCATCTTTATTAAAAATGCAAAAAATTAGCCAGGTGTGGTGGTGTATGCCTGTAATCGCAGCTACTTGGGAGGCTGAGGCAGGAGAATCATGGGAACCCAGGGGGCGGAGGTTGCAGAGAGCCGAGATTGCGCCACTGCACTCCAGCCTGAGTGACAGTGCAAGACTCCATCAAAAAAAGAAAAAAAAAGAGAGAGATATGTCATGAGGCAAAAAAAAAAAAAACAAGCAAAAAACAAGTCAAATGTGAATCCCTGAAAAATGTGTATCAGACTTCTTTCAATTAGTTAATCAATTCTGACATCTCTTTTTCACACTAACTGCCATTTAGCACTCTCTGATTCACTAAGGAAAGGCTCTAATATTGACTAAATATTAGTCAACAAAAAAGTTAAAAATGCATTAAATAACTAAGTTTGTCAATTTGAAAACACCCTAAATTTAGCGGCTAAGTCAACCATCACCACAACATGAATTCTCTTAACTTAGTTATACAGCAAATACGTTTTATCTCAGAAAATATTCCATTAATTCTATTGAATAATCAACTTCTTGTTAAAGGCAAGAATACGTTAAGACGACTGGATTTGAATTATTTGTTGGATATTATTGGCAAAGAACAGTGTAAATGTAGTCAAGCAGCCAACTTTAATCTGTATTCTAGAGGTTCTCCAAAGGCCTAAAATTCCATACTTAAAAAGTAAACACAAATCAAAGAAAGACTGGGACGAAATTCACTTTTCTCTTAATTTATTGTGTATGTTGAGTCCTTTCTCACCTCCTCTCCTTTGACTTGGTCCAGCAACAGAAATGGCATCCTCCATAGTTACAACTCAGTCATACGTTCCTCTTGTGCTCCTTCTCTATGCCTGACCAAAAGTTCCTTGGAAATTTTTCCTTTAAAATTTAGTCCATGTTACTCTCCTTCTTTAAATTCCTAAAGCAATTTCTTGTTTTAAACCTGATATTGACACATGTATTGACCTATATTGTGATTACTGTTTGTCTTTGGGGTTTAATTTAATGGTGTCAAATGTATATATTTTACCTCATCTCCAGTTGTGTTTTCAGATTCCTTAGATCAAGGACAGAATATATTTTTCAGTAAACAAATATTCTGATATGCCTACTCTGCATAAGAAGCATTTTTCTCTTTTTATTTTCTTTTTTAAAAATTCTAAATTTTTTATTTCCGCAGAGCATCAAGTGCAGAAAATTCCCACGCAACCAGCTTGAAATCAATTACTTTATGCTCTCGATATTTTAACTAGTGCTAATTTTCAAAAGCTGGGGTAAAGTGGTTGAAGACTTGGGAGTGGGATTTCGCAAAACGAATGTTTGCATCACGTGTCTAACCGAAACAGATATGAATCAGCAGGGGATAAATGAGATTCCAAACTCAGCAGATAACTTCATTTTAGCATTCATTCTGTTTTTGCATTAGCAACATGAACAACATCCAATTTATTTTCTCAACATTGCACAACAGCATCAAACACACATTCCGGCATTCACTGTGTTTGTATCTGTGTTCACATCTGAACCTGGAACTATTCCATACCTTATTGCATTTCTTCTTAATACATTCAGCTTGGGGATTTCATGGTGAGCAAAGAGCTCTCAGAACATAAGTTGCAATATGTTGCTTTTAGCAATTCAACATATTCATTCGTTGAAAATTCCATCTTTTTGCATTTATTTTCCCACCAACATGTGCATATACATCAACACATTTGCATAAAGTATTCGAAGAACAAGCCTATAGGAATGCTTTTTCTCCCAAGAATTTTGTAAAGTTGCCAATAGTCCGAAGTTGCCATGTTTCCCGGTTGGTCAAATTCCCTTTTCAGTGTTAATAAGATACTCTAAAGTGTGGGATGTTTTCGGGAACTCTTTGTAATTGAATTATTTCATTTCAAACAAAAATGGGCTTTGTTTGCTTGTTTGTTTGTTTGTTAGAGTTACTGGGTACCCAGAGCTGAATTTGTTTTCCAGTGAAAACTTATCATCCTATGACTACAACAATGAAATAAAGAGATAACCCCTTTATGCCCAAAGAGTTCAAAATTTTTAACACCAAGTTTTTAATTTCAGCTCTCTGATAGATATGAACAAAGCCACATTTAAGTTAGCAAAATACAGGTACAGAAACAAAATGCTGGTGATGTCTATTTTTGGTTTCTCTTACCCACCCAGGTATCTCATCCTCATCTCCACTGTTTTCTACAAACTTTAAGCAATAAGCTAGGGGTTTTTGTTGTTGTTGTTTTGCTTTTTTTTTTTTTTTTCCCTCCAATGTCCTTAATTTGGAACTCTGCTCTTCTTGGTCCAAGGCCAAAACTTCTTCCCAGCCTTTTGTCAATTCTGACTTTAGTCCCACTGATTTTTTGATTGTTATCTCTTATCTATGTCTCCAGTTCAAGGCCACTGGCAGATTTGCAGAGGGGTTATAGATTTTTATTTACTCTCTGGCGTTTTTCTTTCTGACTCAAGTTACTGGTGAGAAGCCATGAAAAATTCTTTAAAAATTTGACTGTTTGATTTCCCTGCAAACTCAGGGAATGTGACATCTTCTCCATTCATTCATTCTGTCCTTCATAAATCACTTCAGCAAAAAATCACTGCTAATTTTTATAAGCAGCATACTGGGCATAAGTAATATAAATTTCTGTATTTAGGCCTTATTGTAAAATTAAAAATAGTGTGATTTAGTTGAGCTGAGCAGAAATATAATCAAATCATAATTTGGTTTATTAAGTCCCTATTAGAAGCAACTCTAGAAATACGGAAAAGCGAACAACTTACTGTACTTGGGGTAAATAAGTAGACATTACCAGGGTTGTTATATGGAATCTGTGTCTAACAGGGTAAGTTTGATTTTACCAGGCGTTGTAGAGGGCAAAATTTATTATAAGAGTATCCTCAAGGAGACATGAAAGTACATACCACTTCAGTCTAGTAGAGTGAGAGTAAAAACATGATTATTAATCTACAAAAATGATGATTATGGAAGCCAATCTTATGTATTTTCACAACACACTAATTGACTGAGGTAGAACAAAATCAGCCTGTGCTTGGCATAGTTAAACATACCTACATTCATCATCATACCTTTTGAACTGAAGTTGTGGTAGGTATTGCAAAACTGACAGCATTTTTGTTCACTTTATTTATCTTACTTTGGTGAGAGAACTCAGGCTACTGTGGGAATCTTTTGGTGAATGGAAGCTCTCACGAGTGAATGAAAAGTCATATTGAATAAATATCATTGAATAAAATACATAAAATCTACTCTGGGAAAATATGGCCTTATTGACATCTTTTTCCTCACATAAATGATAACTCCCTTCATGTAAGATTTCACTTCCCAAACAAAAATGACATGACTTTTGTTTTGTGGCCATGTAATTTTGTAATCAAGCAGTCATTACAGTCACTTGTGAAATAAAAGGTATTGGGTTATTAAAAGAAAATTTAAAATTTACATTTATTCTTGTCTTTGTAATTTGTTTTTGGAAAAATAAAAACACTTTCAATCTGATAAAAGAAATCTATGAAAAACACAAAATGTTTTGTCACTAAGATCAGAGACAAGACCAGGCTATCCACTGTCATCAGTTGAATTCCACATTGTATTGGGGATTCTAAACAGTAAAATCAGAAAAAGAAAACAAGTAGAAGTCATCTAAACTGGAAAGTATAACTATCTTTAATCTTAAATGATATAATTATCATTTAAGGTAGATTAAATTGTCATTTAAGGTAGAAAATCTTTTGAGGACAGGCAAACTAGCATTCCTAGATCAAATGTGGTCTGTTACCTATTTATTGTATGATGTTTAAGCTAAAAAGGTGAGAAGAAGAATAAAAAGAAGGGGGAGTAGGAAAAGAAGATAGAGATCTTATGTTGCCTACAAAGTCTGAAATAATTATTGTCTCCAACCTCGACAGAAAAAATTTGCCTACTTCTGGATTATACAAAAAAGCTACTAAAACCTTTCTAAAAGTGAACTTAGAAAGCACTGTAGTCATTTCACTCCTAGATAGTTTCACAAGAGAATAATTATGGACATATTTCCATAAAATTGCTCATAGCCTAATTTTCATAGCCATTTTATTTATAATTACCTAAAATAGGAAACAATCCAAATGTGCATCAGTATGTAAATGGTTGAGTAAATTATGGCATATCAATACAATGGAATGCTACTTAGCAATAAAAAATAATAATAAACTTATGATACACAAACTGACATGAATGAATCACATGATAAGTATACTGAGCAAAATGTGTCAATCAAAAAACAGCATATATTCTATGGATTTAATATACATAAAATTATGGAATTTGAAAATCAAACCACAACATTGGAAAGAGCAGTGGTTGCTTGGGGATAAGGAGCAACCAGATGTGAGAGGCTAGAGAAGAAGGAGAATCAGGAAACCTTTGGAGGTGGTGGATAGTTTCATTATCTTCATTGAGGCAATGGTTTCACAGATGCATACTACGTCAAAGGGCATTGAGTTTTATACTTGACACATGTGAGGTTTATTATTATATCAATGAAATTTTAATAAAACTGTAAGCAAAATGATTGGAATAAAGTTAAGGCAGAGCTTACAGGGAAATTTATAGCCTTATATGTGTATGTCAGAAAGGGCCACTTTTACAATCAATATTCTATTCTTCCACTTTGAGAAATTAACAAACAAAATACAACATTAAATCCAAACAGAAACAAGAAAATAATAGTCATAAAATAGAAAACAAAAAGTAGTAGGCAAATTATCAAGGCCAAATTGCTTAGGTAAAAAGATTAATTAAATTGAAGAACCTCTAGTTATAATGATCAAAAACATGGAAAAAGATGAAAGGTAGTACCAATAACAAGCATGAAAAAAGAGGCATCAATGTAGGTTCTACAGTCATTACAAATATATAAAGGGGTTATGTGTACAAACCTTATGTCAATAAACCTAAGAACTGCTATGAAATTTTTAAAAATATTGATACGCAATTTTTTTTTTTTTTTTGAGATGGAGTCTCACTCTTGTTGTCCAGGCTGTAGTGCAATTTTTTTTTTTTTTTTTTTGAGATGGAGCCTCACTCTGTCACCCAGGCTGGAGTACTCTGGCACGATCTCAGTTCACTGCAACCTCCACCTCTCAGATTCAAGTGATTCTCCTGCCTCAGCCTCCCGAGCAGATGGGATTACAGGCGCCCACCACCATGCTTGGCTAATTTTTGTATTTTTAGCAGAGATAGGGTTTCACCATGTTGGTCAGGTTGGTCTCGAACACCTGACCTCAAGTGATCCACCCGCCTCAGCTTCCCAAAGTGCTGGGATTACAGGTGTGAGCCACTGCGTCCGGCCAGTATGCAAAAATTTTTAATAAGACAGAAGAAATAGAAAATATGAACAGTGTTATATCTATTTAATAAATTAGATCCATAATTTAAAATCTCTCTCAAAGGAACACCAACCAGTAAGATCTCATTGATGAATTCTACAAGCATTTAAACATTTCAGGAAAAATATAAATTTTCACAAATGTTCTCAAAATTTAAAAGAAAAAAGCATATTTTATCTCATTTTACTTGATCAGTACAATCCTAATATCAAAACCTGAAAAGCAATCTTAAGTAAAGAAAATTACACATGCCACTTCCTCTTATTTCTGTGTCTTATTGAAATAAAATTTGTCTCCTTGCAATTTCAGCAGAATTATACATTTTAGAGGCATTATAATACATATAACAGAAATTTTTATATGCACATGTGTTTATATACATGTGTATGTACAATACATGATCACACATATATTTTTTTCTTTTCTTTTTCTGGATGATTGTCTTACATTACAAAAACAAACTAACTCTATATAAGTTACATATATTTACCTATAGTGCTCAACCTAGCTATTTTGAAACCAAAAACCGCAAATGATTTTTGTTTAGCAATTAAGCTTCTTTAGTGTCTCCCCAAATTGATTCTATCATATATCTTTATTTTAATTATTCTGAATCCATAAGCTCAGTATGAAAATATTATAAGCTAAATTAAAATATGCAAAAATACATTACAGAAGTATTTTCTTCATGTCTTCAAAATTATCAATTTTTTGGCCTCAAATTTTTTTCTGTAATTAAAATGTTATTAGAATAATTATTACAGTTGAAATATACAGGTGTATTGGAAGATTTTTAAATGACCATTTAAAGAAAGATTTATTTTATTTATTGTCATTTGACAAGCATTAAGCACAATTTCCTCATGTTCTGGGCAAACTCTGGCCCAGTGAAGAATAAGTCTGAAATGATTACGGCATTTACACATGCTTATCTGTACAGATATAATTGTTCAAATACACCTGCTATATTTGGACATCTATTCAGAATCTAAAAAAAGAAAAAAAGAAAAAAAGTGGAAAATCCTATTCAGTGTGAATCCTTCTGAGAGTCTGTAGCCCTGGTATAAAATGGTACTGTTGGAATGAGCAGTCTCCTTCAAGATATTCTGTAGGGAGAAAATCTGGGGCTGGTGTTTCTTTGAGCGAGATTTTGGAATGCAAAAAAATATGTAAATATCTGGAAAAGTTTTCTAGAGTCCATCATTGTCTCAGTCATGGGTGTGGAGAACTAGCCATGACACTCCACCTTAGAATGCTATCCTGTTCTGGTTTTCTCCTGTGAACAGTCTCACCTGCCTTTCTACGTGTTATGATCAGAACATCCCTCTCTTCAATGTGATGACCTCTGTCAGCTGAAAATTTGAAAGTTTGTTTGTGACACACCATATACAGCATTGAAAACGTTATTGTCTTTTATATTCCTCTCATTTTTCTTCTTTTTTCAAAAATAAACCGAAATTTTTATAGTTTGAGATTGCATCGTGTCTCCCATGTTAGGATTCACTTTTTGTATTAGTCCATTCTCACACTGCTAATAAAGACATACCCAAGACTGTGTAACTCATAAATGAAAGAGGTTTAATTGACTCACATTTCAGCATGGCTGGAGAGGCCTCAGAAAACTTAACAGTCATGGTGGAAGGGGAAGCAAACATGTCCTTCTTCATACAGCAGCAGGAAAGAAAATAATGAGTGCCCAGCGAAAGGTGAAGCCCCTTATTAAACCATTAGATCTTGTGAGAACTAACTCACTATCATAAGAACAGGTTGGGGGAACCACGCCCATGATTCAATTATGTCTGGTCCTTCCTTTGACGCATGGGGATTATAGGAACTGCAATTCAAGATGATATTTGGGTGGGAACAAAGCCAAACCTTATCACTTTTTAATGTTCAAAGAGAGAGAATGTTAAGAAGTCAAAATCTAACAAATGGAGTGTAAGAGATTACAGATGGGGGCTGGGTGCGGTGGTTTACGCCTGTAATCCCAGCACTTCGGGAGGCCGAGGCGGGTGGATCACGAGGTCAGGAGACCGAGACCATCCTGGCTAATACAGTGAAACCCCGTCTCTACCAAAAATAAATAAATAAATAAATAAATAAATAGCCGGGCGTGGTGGGGGGCACCTGTAGTCCCAGCTTCTCGGGAGGCTGAGGCGGGAGAATGGCGTGAACCCGGGAGGCGGAGCTTGCAGTGAGCAGAGATCGCGCCACTGCACTCCAGCCTGGGGACAGAGCGAGACGCCGTCTCAAAAGAAAAAAATAGAGATTACAGACGGGTTCCTGGGAAAGATTTCTCCCCTAATTAAAAAGGAATCAATGAAGAGAAATATATCTTTACGATGATTCTGGATCTGGTTATGTAAGAATATGTTATCTTAGACTTTCCAACTGTCTTAGAATCATGAGTGGTGGGCAGAAGAGGTAGCCTGCCAAGCTCAAGATGATGGAACAGAGAGACAGAAGTTCTGTAATGATACTGTTGAACTGCTGATTTCATCAATCAATCCCTAATTCCAAACTTCTTAATAGGTATAATGCTAATGCTTTCTTACTTTAAGGCACTCAAATTTTAAAGCTAACTTAAACTAATAGCTCTTTTTCATGTCAACACAACGTGACTACACTGGCAACGGTTCAACTTCATTAATTCAACCTGGCAGTGATGGTTCAATATTTTGAGTCATCTCTCTACATAGCAAGGGTCAGCAAGCTTTCTCTGTAAATGATGAGGTAGTGACTATTTTGGGCCACATGGTGTCTGTCACAATTATTCAAGTCCGTCCTTAAAGTAGTAATATGAATGCAGCTATGGAAAAGGCATAAATAAATGAGTGTGCCTGTGTTCTAATAAAACTATTTAAAATCTCACGGCAGGCTGGGTCAGAGTTTGCTAATATCTTCTCTATAACACCTGCGCTGGGATAGAAATAGAGGCATTCAATGTTTTACCTAAAAGGAACATTATTATGGGAATTTCAGAAAATATATCAGCATCATTCTGTATTGGCTTACAAGGTAAGCCAACCATGATACATGCTCTGGAGTTAAAAAGGTTCATTGTACCTGGACAAACACAAAGATCAAATGTGTACTATGACAGGCAGGAAAAAAAGCAGGGTCATTGTGGAACAGGATGTTGTCTACCACAAAGGGCAAGGGATAAGATTTTCTTCATGGGGACAGGCATGAAGGATGCACAGGGAAGAGTGTAAATATTCAAAAAGAGCAAAAAGGTATACAAAAGAAAACAGTGAATACTGAAGTCGAATGTCAGCTTTCTTAGCAAAAAACTTGCTACAAGAACAAATGCTGAGACTTTCAATTTTCTACCACCTTTCTTAGAAGGCTTCCATATCACAAATACTTTTTACTGTTACATGTGAATAACATGACAAATAATTGAACAGCACAGGCTTCAAATATTATTTACCTTATTTTTTAGTTCTTTTACCTCATCTCTCCATCTAATGAAGAGGTAACTTTTAAGAAAGATAGGCAGACTATAGATGTGATATGAGATGTCCTTCTTAAAGATTCTCATGCACCCGATTAGATCTTCCTAAACTTTTTGCCTCAATGATTGCAGGAATCCTGGAAGAGTAACAATAATTTAAAAGATATATCCACTAAAAAAAATTAATTATGCAGATCATAGTCAATGTATGAATCCTTCTTCAATATGAAGCACTTTTTACAGTACACTTTTATTCATTTGCCCATGTATAATAAAAATGATGATAATCACTCATAGATTAAACACAGTATCAACAAGCTGATTTTAGGGCCTGCCACAGAATGCTGCTAAGGTTACATAGAACTCTATTAGGAGTTCTTATCTAAGAAGACTCTGGTAGAGGCAAAGCAAGAAAACACAAATGAAAACACAAGTTCTCTAAAACCTTAAGTTCATGCGAGCATGAGTCAATTAGGAAATTAATCAGAAGAGAGTCTCCCATTTTTTAACATGTATGAGGTGAGTGAAGCATGATATTCTTCCTTATATTTCCAGAGCAAGCCAAGTCTTCTGCTGATGGAAAAAATATTGCTCACTCGGTACTTTCTTTGTTTTCCTCTTTGTAGCACTCCTGGCACCACACTCCAGAATGGATAAATTAAAATGGTTTCTGCCTAATCCCCTCAGAGAGGTTTGATTGTGCATAGACCATAGTATTTTAGTTGAGCAGGCTTAAAACATTATGCATTTGAAAGCCTAATAGTTGTGTTGGTGTAATCAATTCTAATATGTAACATTTGGGATGTATGTGCAACTCTCCCAGGCCTCGTTTTTGCAATAAGAGAGGGAAGGCAATGAGTCATTGCTGGTCTATATAGGAACATGAAGAAGAGCTGCTTACCAATCAGAAAAAAAACACTATTTCACAGCGGGAAATGCTTTCACCCACCCCTGCCTAGGGAGAGAAAAGGACAGAAAATTTAATAAACCTGGAACTTAGGAAATGCAGTGATCAGCACAAAATAAAGTGATGAAGATAAAGTTTGTCAATGGTTTTGCAGCAAGACAGGTGGGGTCCATCCAGGTAGTCTGGTACCAGTGGTCCGAAGGAGTCTTGGAGGGGGAACAGCTAACTGGACACTGGACAAGCCTAACAACCTGTCTCTGCTTGGAAAACATGTAGGCCAGGGTCAGAAAAATAAGGATTTGTTGCCATAAGACCTCTCCAAGAACATGAGATCTAATAGCTTCTGTGCTTGCATTTTCCTTCTGCAAAACACAAACCATTGTGCAAGAACATCTAAAAGATTTTGCTGCTTGAAAGTCCAAAATTTTATATGCAACAAAGCTTTTTGATTTTTAAAAATATTTCCTTTATTTTAAAGTTAAACATCATATTTTGAGATAATTGTAGAATCGCATTCAGATGTAAGAAATAATACAGAGATATCCTGTATACCCTTAGCCAGATTCTACCATGATAGCATCCTACATAATCTTTAATACAGATCAATATCACAACTGGAAAACTGACATTGATTCAATCCTTCAGACTTGTTTAGATTCTACCAGTTTTACATGCAATCCTCTATGTATGTGTATATATATTAGCACTATGCAGTTTTATCGCCTGTGTGTACCTATCACCACAGTCAAAATAGTAAACAATTCCCTTATAGCAAGGATCATACCTGTTGCCTGTTATAGACATGCCACCATTCTCCTTCCTCTCTTCTGACTACTGTTAACTGGTTTACATCACTACAATATTGTTATTTCAAGAATATTATAGAAGTGAAATCGTATGGTATATTTATCTTTTGGAACTATCTTTTTTCATTCATCATAATTATATTGGGATTCATCCAAGTTCTGTGTGTATCAAAATATGTTACTTTATGTTTTTTCATGTATTCCGTCTGAGGATGTATCAGTTTGTCTAATCATTCACTCAATGAAGAACATTGGAATAGTTTTCAGTTTTTACCTTACTGGGAATAAAGCTGCTTTAAATATTCGTGCAAAGTCTTTTTTTCTTTTCTTTTCTTTTTCTTTTTCATTTTTTTTCTTTTGGAATGCATACTTCCATTCCTCTATAATAAGTAGCTAAGAGTACAATTGTTTGGCTAGATGATTATTGCATATTTAGTTCTATAAGACATTGTCAAACTACTCTCCAGAGTGACTTATCCATTTTACATTTCCATCATCAATACATGAATGATTGAGAAACTGGAATGATATAGTTTATTCACATCCTCCCTAGTATTTGCTATTACCACTATTTTTTTTTACTCTTTTTGATGTGCAGGTAGTGATATCACATTGTGGTTTTAATTTCATTTCCCTAATGGATAATAATGTTAATATTTTGTTATGTGATGCTTTGCCATCTGCAGATCCTGTTTAGTAAAATGTCCTGTCTTTTGTTCATTTTCTAATTGAATTTTTTGTTACTTTGAGTTTTGAGTATGTTTTATGTATTCTAGAAACTAGACTTTAGCTAGATACGAGATTTGAAAACATTTTTCTCCTAATCCATATTTTGGTTTTTCTTTCTCATAACAGGATTTTTTTCTATGGAGAAATTTTTATAATTTTGATGAGTTTAAATTTATCATTTTTTAAAATTTTATGGATCATGGTTTTTAGGTCTAAGTAAACTTTGCCTAGCCCTAGATTCTGAAGACCGCCTCATGTTCTACTTTGAAAGTTTTATAGTTTCATGTTTACATTTAAGTCAGTGCTTCCTCCACTAAATTACTTTTGCATCTTTTTAAAAAAAATGTGTTCATTTATGTTAATTTCTTTCTGGATTCTCTATTCTGTTCTATATATCTCTGTGTCTATTCCTCCATCAGTACCATGCTGTTTTTATTACTTTAGCTCTAGAGTAAACCTGAATATTGAGAGGTGATTCCTCTTACTCTATACGCTTAAGATTTTTTTCCCTAGGGCCATTTCATTTCCATGTAAATATCAGAATCAATTTGTCTGTGTTTACCAAAAATGACTAAGATTTTGACAGAAAGTGCTTTAAACTTCTAGGTTAAATTGGAAGATATTGACATGTTTTCCACATGAGTCTTTCAAACCATAACTTTAGTATTTCTCTCCATTTATTTAAATATCTTTTGATTCCGTTTCATCAGCATTCAGTTCAGTGCATATTTTGTTAAGTTTATAATTAATTTCATTTTCTTTGGCATGAAAGACTTTTCATGTGTATTATGCCCACTCGTCCTACATATAACTGCTTCTGGATTTTCTCCCCAGCATTGATTCCATCTTCTGTGTATTTCCTTACACTAGTAATTTAACATGAAAAGCTCTCTCTTCCTCTGTCATGATGGCTTCAATTTTTTTCGTGAAGGTATTCCAAAAAAAGTGGGCCTTTATGATGAGTTCATGTCCTTTGTAGGGACATGGATAAAACTGGAAACCGTCATTCTGAGCAAACTATCATAAGGACAGAAAAACAAACACCACATGGTCTCACTCATAGGTGGGAACTGAACAATGAGAACACTTGGACACAGGGTGGAGAACATCACACACCGGGGCCTGTCGTGGGGTGGTGGGAGCAGGGAGGGAGTATAGCATTAGTTAATGAGTGCAGCACACCAACATGGCACATGTATACATATGTAACAAGCCTGCATGTTATGCATATGTACCCTAGAGCTTAAAGTATAATAAAAAAAGAAAAAGAAAGAAAAAAGTGGACCTTTAATAAAAAAAATCTAGAACTGTGTGATTTTTTAAATTATAAATAAAATTCTGGTTCTGCCCCTTTGTGCATTCTAAGCAAGTCGGTTCACTTACCTGAATGTTAACTTGAAAACATTATTTACCACATGGTTACTGATGTGTGTGCATGTCTAAATTTAAAATCATATTCATAGCACTAATTAGAGAAACAGACACATATAGTAGGTGTTCAATAAACAGCATTAATAGCTCCACCATCTTGATTGTCAATGGCATTTATTGCAGTGTTTATGGATTTTGGCAAAAGCATTTTATTCAGTTTTTTTGTGTGCTTTGTATATTTCATTTTTGACATATTTCATGTTGACGTAATTTTTGCTTTGTGTGTGTTTGTGTGTGTGTGTGTGTATTTTTTATATGGAGAATTCGTAAGCTCTACAGAGAAGAGAAATGATGTTATTTTTTACATCTATTATGGAATATGCTCATCTGATATGTGGCATTGGGAAATGCTATATTCTCTGACCTTTAGTGTTTTTCATCCATAAAAAAGAGATAAAGAGATAATAATACTTAATAAGATTCTTGAGAAGATATAATGAGACCATATGTGAAAGCGGATGTGTAATTTACATATACAGCCATGAGTCACTTAAGGGCTAGGATACATTCTGAGAAATGTGTCATAAGGCAATTTCATCATTGTGCGAACATCATAAAATGTACTCACACAAACCACAATAGTACAACTCACTACACACCTGAGCTGTATGTTACAGCCTATTGCTCCCAGGCTACAAACCTGTACAGCATGCTACTGTACTGAATCGTGTGAGTCATTGTAATGGTATTTATGTATCTAAACATCTCTTACTATAAATACAGTAAAAATATAGTACTATAGTCTTATATATGAGATTGTATGTCTGTGTTTGGGTCTGTGTGTGTGTGTGTGTGTGTGTGTGTGTGTGTGTGTGATATATGCACATTGTACATATGGTCCATCATAGATCAAAACATTATTATGTAGCACATGGCTGTTTAATTTTAATAACAGTAGTAATTGGAATGTTTTGAGGACCCTGTAAGGCAGCTTTAGGTACATCCTATTTCACATGTAAATAGATAATATTGAGGTATAGATATGTTTATGTATATATATATGATTTACAGAGTAAAATTAATGCTATTTAAGAATCTCTCCCTTAGAATTCTGGAACTGAAAGAAACTGTACAGACAAACAAACTCATTTTGTTTCACACACAGAAAAGAAAAATCTCCAAGACAATATAAATAACTTCTCCAAGGTCACTAGCTGAATGGAGGCAGAGCCAGAAAAAACTCAGGTATCCTGATCTCCAGCCATAAGCTGTTTCCTCTAAACCGTTTTTCCTCATTTGTGCCCTGCTTTCCCTGGCAGCCTGGCTCAAATCGCTTCCTTATCCATGCATATTTGCTGCCTCCAAACTCATCATACTCTCCCTTCCAGCTCTGAGTCCATATGGCCATGCTCATCTGGGAGGTGGATGTCTGAAATTGCCACCATCATGCCATCCCCTTCCAACGATGTGAGTAGGCCAGAAAATGACTTTTGGGCACTATTAACCTGAGTTGGCTGGGATTCAGGGACAGCGAGGTGAAGCACCCTCCATTGTGTTTTTAAGGCCTGGAGCCAATCTCCGGCCTTCTGCAAACCATGACTCCTCTGGGAACTTAGAATGCAGTTTCTGTATATTTTTCAGATGACCCCATTGTAAACAGAAGCACAGGGCAGAAAAAAAAAAAAAGTCTCCTATTTATGAGGAGTTAAAAAGGAAATATATTCTGAGTGCCCAACATGGGTGAAAAACTTTGTAAATAAACAAATGTAACCTAAATCCTTAGGTCCAGTGAAACATGAAGGTCTCACTCAAACATGAAGGATATGCTGTTTACCAGTTACTTCTTGCAATCTCTAGGGCAAGACTCCTGTGAGCTGAAACACCCAGGGAACACTTTCCAAAAGAAGTAAGAACTGAGATATGTCAGAAAAATTCCATGGTATTATGTTTTGTTTTGTTCTGTTGTGATGGCAAATTTCAGAGCCAGATTACCACAGTCATAAAAGTGGTATGATTTGCAGTTTCCAAAATTTCCCTTTGCCAAATTGTGTTTATTCATATCCTGCCATGCCACCTAAAATTTCCACAAACATTTCTTCTCTCAGTTAAAATAATCAGAGGCCTTGCTAAACACACTTATCTGATATATTTTTTCAGGTAATTCTCACTGACAGGAAATTCTGTAAGCAATGACTCAAAGGAGAGAGTAGTTTTGATAAGGAGATGTAGAGAAGGATCACATATTCACGGTGCTACTTTGGGAGAACTGTCATAGATGAGGTTCTATGGTCAAGGGACAGAGTCATGGGCAGTGGAGGAGGGTGCATTAAGTTCCAGGGTACCTGACAGGAATACAGAAAGATAAAGGCAGAGTAAAGGTTAAAAAGGACATTAAAGACATACTTTTTGCATTTTGAAATTCTGCCTAAATCTGCGGAAGAGACCTTCCTCCTGGCCATGGCTCAGCTGGAGCGCAGCTGTTCACAGCATGCCTGGCATTCATTGGGCTAGTCAAGGACCAAGGCCACCTAGACCAAAGACTGCTAGAGGGCACTGGAAAATAACCTTCGTTCCCCAGAACAGGAGTCAAAGGGCTTGGGACAGATGAGTAGAAAATGTGGCTGACTTCCTGTCCTCTCTGGCCTCAGCTAATGCCTAGGGAAATGAAATTTGTTTGCCCTTTTAACATTTACCTGACTATTTAACTACAAATAGTAATGCTAGCCCTAAAATGATCCTTCATGCTTCAGAGAATCGGCCATTAATGTGTCCAATTGACCTTCTGCAGTAGTGAATTGTCTCCATTGACTACATTTTCCATGTACAAATCTTTAGTAATAAATTTACCTATTCCAGAAGTCAATAAACTGAATGGTTTTGTGTCCTTAACAGGTATGAATAAATTAGATCTCTAGGCAAATGAACTTAGTGGTAGTTTGTACATTTTCTTTTTATAAAAGATGGATCTTTGGGGGCTTTCTTTTCTGCTTTCCCGAGTCAGCAGAGGATTGCTCTTATGGCTCATCAACATGCATGTACACTCCCCATATAAGAAAAGACTTGGTTTAGTCTTGCTTATTCATCACAAAGTCTATGCCTACATATGGCCAACAAATTGAGCATTTTGTGCATGATCCAAATTTGCAGCTGCCTTATGGCTCAGCTGATTGACTCATCAATGCTACAGACTAAATTGGCCACTAATATACCTTTAAGTCACACACAAAATGTGTATTTATTTCTTTTTTCCACTAGGGCTTATACAGGTAGTATGCATGGTGGTCACTTTTATATAAAACCCAGGTAGCAGTAGTCACTATGCAAAGAGGACCTGGATAAAATATTATTACCATTAACTACATAATCAAGATATATGAAGGAAATCCCCTAATGTTTCCTTAATGATCCAAAGGGGATAAAATATGAATGCCTTTAAGTTACGGCCTTAGCCTTGTTGCTAATGAGGGTGTTTGGCTGTACAGAATCATTTAGAATCTTTGCTTTGGATGAATTGGGTTACTTATTAACTCTTTAAAATGCTTTACATTTTGCCGTGCAGTTTTTCAAAAGTTTCTTCTTTTCAGGAATGATTCCCATTCACTACTCACTCACATTTTCTAATGCATTTCTTCTTTTGGTCATTCAGCAAGCATTTTTGTAAGCTCACTGTGCTAAATGCTGAGAATAAAATGGTAAATATATTTGGCTCTTCCAAAAATAAGAATTTAGTCTCCTAGGAGAGCTAGAATTAATTGTGTGTGTGTGTCTGTGTGTGTGTGTGTTTCTGTGTGTGTGTGTGTGTGTGAGAGAGAGAGAGACAGCGAGAGAGAGAGAGAGAGAGAGACTCTTTGAAAATAACTGCAATAGAATATAAGAAATATGTCTGGGTACAATAGCTCATGCCTGTAATCCAGTACTTTGGTTGACCAAGGTGAGGGACAATTTGAGGCCAGGAGTTTGAAGCCAACCTGGAAAACATAGCAAGATTTTAACTCTACAAAAAATAAAAATAAAAAATTAGCTGGACGTGGTGGCAAATGCCTGTATAGTCCTAGCTACTTGGGATAATTGATTGAGCCCAGGATTTCAAGGTAATGGCAGCTCCACTGCACTTCAGCCTAGGTGATGGAATAAAATCCTGCTTCTGCTGCTGCTGCAAAAAAGAAGTAATAAAAATGAGGCATGTGAAAAATAACCAATAATTACAACAAAATTCTCAAAACTCTACTCCCCACCCCACAATAAGTGAAATTTAGAATGGAAGGGAATACCTGGGCTTCAATTTGAACATGTTTTCAAGCCAACTAGGAGGAAAGGATAAATCCAAGTAGTATAAATGGCACAAACATCAGCTCAGAGGCATGAAACAGTATGACATATTTGGAAAACTGATAACAGTTAGGCATCACTGGAACACAAACATTGTGAGGAATCACGTGAGAAAACTATGAAATGAGAATGGAGAGAGGCAGAGTAGGAAGTGATAGGTACCAAATCCTGGGGGTGCCTAAGAGCTTAGGCTCTGTTCTCCAGTGAGGAGGGGTAGTAATGTGTATGATTATATTTACACTCTAGAGAGATCATAGAATTAGATGTGAGTAGACACTATAGTCAAGAAAGCTGATTGAAAAATCACTCCATAGATAGATAAAGAGACTCAAATTAGAATTGTGGTAGGCCAAATGCAGAGAACAGCTAGGTAGATGTCAGAGATATGTATGTTCAAAGTAAGAATTAATAAATAATTGGATCTAGAGACAAGAAGACGAAAGAAACAGTTGAAGGTGATTTGAAAATATCTGGCCTGTGTGACTGGGGGCAAGTTAATTCCATTAATTGGCATGGCAAATATCAGAGCAACATTGTCAGAGTCGGGGCAGAGTAGAGCACAGAAAATGAGTACAAGTTATGTTTCCTTTAGTATATCCAGGTGAAAATATCCACTTGATCACTGGAAACACCAATTTGGAGCTCAAGAAACATGTCCAGGGTAGACATACACTTCAGAGAAAATTATACTGGAGGACACAAAAGTTTTGCTGTTATATGAAAGCCTCCAAATATTAACAATATATGATCAAGGTAGCCTCAGACAGAGAGGCAGTTGCAAAATTCCTGTGGATTAGACAGTTAAATAAACACCAAACGGATATCAAATGTCTGTTTCATTTTGTACTCCAGAGCAGTTTATTTTGCATATTGCTTTATATTTTTAATTCTTACATACTTTCCTTAAGCCTGGCTATTCCCATTAACAAATAGAATTGGCATGATAATCTGTTAAAACATGGCTTTTAACAGAACCAAGCATATTATCAAATGAAGGAACCAAGCATATTATCAAATGAAGAAAAAAATTAAAAGATGAGGAATATGCTCCATGTCATTAATTGAATTCTTAATGTTTTTAATCAAATGTAACTCCATTTCCACAGAGCAACGTGAGTTGTCTTGACTACTTTATGCTGAATTATTCACAGAATATTTCTCAGAAAAGGTGAGATGTGAAACCCATTTAAAGAATGGGCTGGAAGAATAGATAGAGAAAGAGCTTGATAGTTACTTGAGAGAATGAATGTAAATTGTCAAGTTTTTGCATCAGGCAGAGAAGAACTCAACAAAAAGAACCTAGAATCGAAGATTCATTAACAGAAAACACAATGTCCATCCTCCTGTTCATGGACAAAGTTTTATAAGAAATTTCTATAATTTCTGATTCCATACTCTTGTCTCTGGCTAAAGCTTCAACTGCTTCTATGAAACTACCATCTTTAGTGTCATCCAGGATTGCTTTATTGCTACATACAGGGGACATTTATGCTGGATCACTCTTTAGCTTTTCCCTTTGTGAAATATTCTTCATTGTCAGTTCTTTCTTTCATTAATTTTTGTTATGTCTTATTCTTCTATTGGTCTTTTAAACCTGTTAGACACTTGTTATCAGGCTTCTATTTTTAAATTATTATTCTTAAAATCTTTTTATTACAAAAGAAAATATAAATACAGTTGCAAAAATTCCTTGTAACTAACACCTAAGTCAAGAAACAGATTTCCCAGCTACCTCAGAAGCCTATCCCTGTGCTTATCACACTCTCTTCTCTTCTACTAAGAGGAGCCACTATTTTGGCTTACAGAATCAGTGCCCATGGTACATCCTTAAACACTATGGTTTTTCCCTTTATTTAAATGTCTTTAAGTCTGAATGTTCCATAGACTCTCCACAACCCCACCCCCATTTGTGGCAGAATCTGCCTTATTCAAGGAGAGAATTATTTACTGAGCCCCTATTGTGTGCTGTCTTATAATTGACTCATTTTATAGGTCAGGTAAGAGGTAAAGAGAAGTTTGACTTCCTATCTCCCTAACTAGTACTAGGGCAAGGAGGGGATAAGGAGATAGCAAGACATTATTCACTCCCCAAACTCAGTGTTCTTTCCATATACTCCTGAAATTTCCAACCAAATGATTAATCTCTTGGACAAAGCTTCTAGGAGAGGAAATGGAAATGCCAGAGAGGGGCAAAAGGAGCCACCTGGAATATGTGCTACAGGCTGCTGTGCTTAACCACTCCCAAGGATGTGGAGATGTGTGAGTCCATGAAACTGAATGCAGTAACAGCACACAGTGAGTATGCCATTACTCTGTTCCCCGTGCAAACATGATGGAGATTAGGTGTGTTTTTAGAAACTCTTATTAGCTCTCCTGTAATGGTTGAAATAGCAAGACTAGAAATGCCAAAAGATTAGCTCAAGGTCACCATCTAGGTACTGGTAGAGAAAGAAACAGAAACTTGTCTCTCTCAGTGCCTCACAGAGGTGACCTCAGATATCTGAGTTTACAATATCACAGGAATTTAAGGGATTAATGGTTCCTGATGCCTCTGTCCTAGCCCAGTTTGTCTCTGCTCATCACCCATTGCTCTGGGAAATCTTTTTCTTGACTGCAAGGTTTCCCGTGACTCAAAGTGATAGGAATTTCCCCCAACCACACCACAAAAGCCTTGCATACTCATCACAGCTCTGTCATAGGGGAAGCAGGTCTTGTCATGTGAGGAAAACAGAGTGAACCAATGGGACAGAGAACTAAACTGCTCTTTTAAACATTGCTTCTCCAAAAAAAAAAAAAGTGGCCCCTTTTCAGAGAGCTGACCTACATGACTATGGGAGCACAAAGTCATTTGTAAGCTGGAGAATGCCTCTCATGTGAGACTGTTATGGCCTCAACATAGCATAAGTCCCAAGAAGCTTCTGAGAATTCTCAAATGCTTTTGAACTCTAGGGGAGAAAATATATTTCTTTCTGATGACAGCCACCCCTCCAGACGCACTTTGGATGCCTCCACCGCGGCTGCCACATCTGGACACCTAGGGTTCACATTGCCAAGCTCCAGAAGAATTCACTCGCATTGACTTCAGTGTGGGTGGCACTCTTTGAAGATGTATGATGAGAAATCTGCACAACTGTATTGGTGGCCCTGGTCTCCACCTTACCTGCCCACTCAGCTGATTTTACCTTAGAGCAACAATGAGAAAAAAAATTTAAAATATTTGAGACGATTCTTAAATTATCTCAGCAATTCCAAATAATCAGAACTTGCACACTATGGTAGTAAAAGAATGGAATGAATGAAAGTGAGCAGGGCTGCTGAAAAAAAGTTTCAGAAAGAAGGAAATGTGGATGGAAAGGAAGCAAGAGAAATGGTGAAGCCAGGTGGCCTAGTAAGGAAGAGATCACTTTTCCCTGGCTCCATCCAGAATCAGGGGTCTTGTGACTGCACATCTCTCAGGGTGCCCTTCACATTCCATCTGTATAAACAGAAACTCCTGGGGATGTGTTTTCTGCAGCCAGTGTGGCCATAAGTGGAAATATCTATTAACCTTTCAAAAATCATGAATGAACTTTCTAGCAGAAGGAGAGCCTCAAATTGCCTCAGATATTTTTTAAAATTCCCAATATATTAAATTGTAAGTAACAGTGTACTACTGAGGATTAAGATGGAACTACTGCCAGAGAGGACACCAGCCTAGTTCCTCCCTTCCCTAACTCAAGTACCCTCCCACCCATCCTCAGTTCCCATCACCTGCAGGGAAGTCTACCTGTGGCCCTGGGCTGAAATCTCAATAGCCAGTGGAAGAACAAGGCAAAACACTCTTTTGCTGAGAGGCCAAGGCATGAGTCAGAGGAAACAGAATCGAACTGAATCTTGGGAGAATTTCTTCTGGTGAGTGATGGCCAGTCCAAGAGAGACCTTCCCTGGAGGTCTAGTCCCTACAGATTCTGAGCCAGATTAAAAGCAGGTCTAGAAAAGTTATAGCTCAGGACAGCAAATTATTATTGGAGATTTTCATGTGGATGGAGTGCCCATCACTCAGAAGCACATAAAAACCACACAGACTGAAGGGATTGGCATTTGCTTTCAGTTGTCTTCTGTTTTTCAGAGTACTAGGGGCATGAGGGGTGGTTTGAAAGGGAACTGTCAGGAAGTGAGCACTGGCCAAGCCTGGTGAGAAGCAACAGTGAAGAAGACTTCAGGTTCCCTGTGTGCATGCTTTACCTCCTAACAAACTTGATTTATCATTATCTACTTTATAAATGAGAAAATAGGCAGGGTGCAGTGGTTCACGCTTGTAATCCCAGCACTTTGGGAGGCCGAGGCAGGTGGATCACTTGAGACCAGGAGTTCGAGACCAGCCTGGCCAACAGGCAAAACCTCATCTCTACTAAAAATATAAAAATTAGCCAGGCATGGTGGTGGACACCTGCAATCTCAGCTACTTGGGAGGCTGAGGCAGGAGAATCACTTGAAGCTGGGAGTCAGAGGTAATAGTGAGCAGAGATCATGACATTGCATTCCAGCCTGGGCTGTAAGAGTGAAACTCCACCTCAAAATAAATAGAAAAATAAAATAAAATACAATAGAAAATAAGACTAAGTAACATGGTTCGCCCAAACTTCCCCAGAGAGTAAATATCATAGGCTGGGAGTTATTCAGGCAATTTGTTTCTTTTAACAAATTGAAGTTTAACCACAACACTAACTACGACTTTCCCTTTAATATTTCTGTTGTGCCTGGGACAGTGCTTTTAACTTAATATGTGCTCAGTGAATTACTAAAAGAATGTAAAATAAATTATTGAATTATTCTCTATTCTGTGAGGCAAAAATTGAGGCAAGGAGAAGAATATCAGCAATATGAATATCTGAGAAATGCCAAACACCACCCAAATGAAAATTTAAAAATATTGTTTTGGTGTAAAACCATTCACACTCCTTACCCAAAATTGCCAATCAGATGGACTCATAGGAGCACTTTTGGACTCATAGAAGCAAATTTTTTTTTGGCAAAGGGTGTATACAAATTTAAAAAGATTGAGCCACCACTAGCTTTTTTTTATTCAAAAATGATAGATTAGATAGATAAATGATAGATGATAGATAGATACATAGATAGATAGATAGATAGATAGACAGGCAAACATGGTTCCTGCATTTTATCATACTTGTAAAATTCTATGATGCCTTATATTTCAGAAATTTGAATATGATTCCCCATTCTGTCTGGTAATTGTGCTACTATATATTTAGATAATATATCCCTAACATATGTGTGATATTAAGGAATGCTAGTGTAGTTGGAAATAGGAATAATATGTTATGTTATTGCTTTATTTGTCATTATGAATAGAATTATGTCAAAATGCTCAAAAAGTGCATTCCATTTTTCTTTTTCACATATATTTAAAATAATGATTTTCACACTATCAATACACAATACACAAATATAACTTTGTTTTACATTTTAATGAAAGCATACCTTAATTCAATGCTCATTCAATGTAACAACTTTATTAAGCTTTCAAATGATCTTTTTCTCTTTCTTTCTGTAAGCTAGAGGAAAAGGCCTTATCACACATCCCAGTTCTATAATTATGCCAGAGGAAATCAGTCAAAATGACCAAAATATGGAGAGATGTTTGTGTAAGGATAAACTAACAAGTGAAATTATCCAGAAGTGTTACATGAATTCTTAAAGGTGGTATAATTTATACCTATATGATCATGAAGGGAAATAGAGTAGGAATTTGGAGATATCAGAAAAGACAATCCAATTTTGTTGTTTATGTCATAAAAGACACTCTCAGGTTTCTGAATAAAATTGTGTTCCCTGATGTCCTCATGAGAGAGAAGGCCCTATACTTACTACATACAGACACAAGGACACTGCCCTAGTCATTAATTCTAACCCAAAGCATGTTGTATTGCTCATATTCTGATACTCATTGCTCCATTGAAATTGGAAGAATCCATGAGAGTTGAGCTCTAGAAATGAGTGTTCTAGAGATATAAGAAAAAGGTATGGTATAGATGACTTCATTAAGGAATTACTAACATTAACCACTAATGTTATTATTATTTTCTCCATAATAATAAATCATATAAAATGCATTTCTTTTGAGGTTTTTACACAGGAGAAAGGAGGAGGGGAAAACAGGGAATACATCTGGCCCCTGAGTTGTGTTGACCATTCACCTCCTTTCAATACTAATTTCCCCAAACTGATAAGTTCCCAGCTGCTGCCACAACAAAATATTCCAAGAAGAGACCTCCATATGCTGTTGCAAAGCTGCTCACACTCATCTGCTGTGGGAAGTTTGTAGTTCTGAAGTAGTAGCTGCCAGACACTTGTTCTCCATTGTATCTTAACACTGGCTGTGCCCAGAAAGGCTGACGGAGCTTGAGAGCAACCAAGTAGGAGAGGGAAAAGGAACCTATGGGTTAAGGACAGGGAAGAGTAGTTACTTGGGGATTCCCAGGGAAATTCAACTGCTACTGAACCTCTGTCAGTAGAAACTGGGACATAAAACTGCTTCTCCATGAACATGGATGTTGTTTTGTCTGAAAGAATAACTCCTTGAGTGAGCCTCTTTCATCTCATTTCATGATATATAATATGATATATATGTTATACATTATGTTTTATGTATATGTTATACATATAACATGATGTCCAGTACTTGATAAGACTTTTTTATTGTGGGGAAAAGCAAATTCAAGAAATAAATTATTTTATTTTTAGAAATAAAGCAATAAATCCCATGAGAAAAGCAACAGCAGATTACTATGGAGCATGCAGACTGAGTTCCATATGGTAAAGTCCAGTAGGGTCATCTGTGGCTCTGATATTGGCCATAAAGAGAGAAAATAATAGTAACTATCTTAGCAATGTATTGTCATAATGTATTTGCTTATAGATTCATCCTATTTTGCTATGATTTATCCTATTTGACAGAAATAAGGCTGTGTTCTCCAAATTCTGTTAAGCACTCCCCAAGTATACCACAAGACCTGATGTCCCCGCTAGCCTTATATTTGGCAGGTCACCTTTGCCACTGGACTGAGTTATAGCCAAGGAAATGTAGGTGGTTCTGATTTATCTTACTTCCAGGACTGGCACCTAAAAAAGTCACTCACATAATAATGCATGTTATCTTTGTACGTTCATTTGGTTGCCAGATACAGGTAAATCACTGATGGACTCCACGACCTTTGTAGGATGTTGCAGTTTCTGTCCCTCAATAGATTTGAAGGAGAATCATATTAAAAGAATCACCTGAGCAGGAACACCCACATCTGACTGTAACATAATTGAGGAATAATTTTTTGTAATGACTTAGATTGGAATGTTTTGTTACAGCAACTAACCTAACTGAATAATGCATCCATCTTACCCCCCAAAAGAACTTAATTTTACCGAAGTTAAAATTATTGATTTTAAGTTACAGCATCTTTGCTGGAATACCAATTTAAATATGTCCAAACACATACACACACACATACACACACACAAAGTGTAGACTTCTATCTATTTATTTATGATTTGATTCAGGTAGGAGGCAATTTTCTAAAATGCTCCTTTATCCCAAGTCACATAATCTCTGAACTCAAATAGAGTGGCTCATCTTTTGGGTAGAGGCCAGGACAATGTCTGCAAAAACAAACAAATCAAGCAATTGTGATAATAACATTGCAGTGTCATTTGATGGGTCAAAAAATTACTCACGAGAAAATGGACCACAAAAGCACTTGGGACTTTGTTGCTGAAAAAATGAATGCCTGAAGGCAACCATAGCAGGTAAAGAAAAGACTTGTTGTCTAATTTTTTCCTCCCATCTGATGTCATCATGGTAAAAAAAAAAAGGCACTACAAAATAAAGGCCCTCCAAGGATACCTTTATCTTTCAAATTCTATGACTACAGAACACTGTATTTTTAAAATTCAGAGGAAAATTTGTTTAAGTAATTAATTCTTAACCAATTCTATCTTAGAAACAACATAATCTGTAATTGGGATTTTAAAAGAAAGAGAAAACATGACTGATATGAAAGCAAGCAATCCAAAGAGCAGTGCAAGAAAACAAAAATGTGAAATCTCTAGCAGGGCTGTTTGTGAGCCTTGTCACCTATCATGGTAATATCATGTTAAAATCCTATTAGTGGCTAAACATAACATCCAAAAGCAAAATAATCACATCAGCCTTTTATATGTAATGAATTCTTAGCAATTTGATTTGAAATGTGGTAGTCAAATGCTAGAAACTCGGGTTTGCAATTTAAAATCTTCCCGCAAAAAGATCTAAACTAACAATGGTTGTTTACCACAGTGGAGGCTATTCTGCTTGCTACCTAAATAAAACCAAAAAATACATGAAACAGCTAAAACAGAATGGAAATAATCTCAGAATAAGTAAATGAATCTTTATTTTCATAAAAATACAATAATTTCAAAAGAAAATTAGTTAGCAACCTAAAACCTCAACAAGCAATATTTGGATATGAATGAGGGTTGATTTGCATTATGGTCAAAATAAGGAAAGTCTTGATTATGTCCAAGCAAAATTAATCTAGATTTCCCCTAGCATATGTATTCATGTTATAACAGAACAGAATCCTAAGTCCATGATGCTAAAACTGTACATTTGAAATTGATCAGATAACAAGAGTGTGATACAGAGAAAGGAAGAGAGAGAGAGACTAAATCAAAATCCCATAATGATTGTGTCTCAAGAGAATGTAAGAGAAATATAAATAGAGTAAGAAGGAAATTTCCTAGCTAATGGGTGCAGCTCACTAAGAGGAGGCATGGATTGTTATATATGTATATATTTTAGATACTAAATGTATTTAAAATTTGTAGTAACCTAGGTTATTGAGACTTTAAGAGAAAACATATTTTTTCTCCCTTCTGTTTTAAACCAAGAATTCATTCAAGCCATTAAATTTCTTTTAAATTTCCACAAAAAAAAAAAAACCTCTTATTTTTAAATCGTAGTTTTTGTTCCAAAGAACAAATCAGAGAAACAACCTTTTATTTCAGGTTGAACTTGGAGACAATATGTATTTGTCTCCCAGCTTTGAAAACCCATTGCTGAGAGCCAACACACAAAACTATGACAGGTCCAAATTGCCTGTGAGATTCCTGTCTTCAAATATATTCATCCAATGATTCCCATTTTATCTTTTTTAAATAAAGATTTTTTGAGTCATAAAAAATAAATACGCCATGAGTTTGGAGATTGTTTTCGTCTTTTTCCTGTTGGCTGGTTCATGCTGCGTTAGTGGGATAATTCTTTATCCAAAGCGCTGGCACTCTGGTGCCATCAAGCAGTGACGATTTTTGCCTTATTGCGTTTAGCAGCGCTTCAGCATTATGGCTGCATACTTCCTCAGGGAACAGGAGGGGGCTGGAAAAAAATAGAAAAAAGCAAAATAAAGACAGAAAGAAATAATCATTGGAAAACATCCTCAGGGAGTACAGAAAAGCAAAAGCCAAAGAAAGTAACAGCTTACAGTGTCGTGAAAATTGTGTGAACCTGTAACAGGGGGAAATACGTGTTTGATAGAATTTAAATTATTTAAGACCCTAGAAAGAGACTTTATTCATCTTCTGCTTTCAGAGAGGAAGCATCTGCAAATGATTTTATTTACCTCTTTCCCTTATTTTTTTCCTACCTTTAAATCTTACTTTCAATCTTTAATGCTAGATTCAAATAAGTAAGGTTATTATTCTGCATTGTTGAATTGCTTTTTTATTTATTTGTTTTGCTGCATTACATCTAGTTATAAGTGTTGTGATGATATAAGTAGATACCACAAAGTCAACCAAAGTGTAGACAATCTTCATGTCTTAAATTAACTTCATTTTTGCAGTGCCAAATAGCATTGGATTGTGGCTTTTTGTTATTGGTACCATTGTTTTTGTTGGGACATCATTGTATATGAATGTAACTTTTGGGGTTGGGCATCATTTAGATACCTTTACAAGACCAGGAAAAGAGTGGCCTCAACTTCTCCAATTTTTGGAAATTGAAAATTGTCTAAAAAGAAAGTGAATGTAGTAGATAATGTTTTAAAAATTTAAAATATGAGGAAGCACAGAAAGCACACTATATATTAGTAAGAAAAAAATAGTATCAGCACCAGTAGGAAACAAGTGGTTGTTTTGATGTCAAATATTGTATGTTTTTTTTCTTTGTATAGCTATTTTGGTCTAAGGTGGCCATTTGTCTATGACTCAGAAGTGACTGAAGCCATCTGACTTCTTCGGAGCTGTATTCATCTTAGTAAAGGTTAACAATATGGTTTCATGGAAGATAGGGAACAAGTCTTAATCTTCAAAATGGGTTGACTTTTTATAGAAACACAGAATCACAACATGTACAGTAAAATATAAGGAAACTCTAACATCATCTCCTATTTTCCTATGACTCTCAAAAAAACAAAGTGGAGGTTTCCACCTCAAAGAGTAGAGTTAAAGGTGACATTTTCTCAGCTGTCTAATTATATTGACAACAAAGTAGGGTTGTGAAATCAATTATAATACACTGCATGTCCTCAAAGAAACTGGATCTTTCCTTGTCTGCTGTGGAAGATCTTTGTAAGTGCTGAGTGGTATGGACCAAATGGACATTTTCTTCTCTTACGCTGTCATGAAGACAAAGATATTAAGCCTTTCCTTTGTTAGAAGATATTGCATGAAATTCATGCCCTTGTTAACGCAGCCAGATATTTAAGGTATTTATCTCTTAGAAACAAGAAATTCAGAGTGAGCCATGGTGAATGTTTAGCAAAAGATCAATATTACTCACCTGGCAGATATAGCACTAGCACCTAAAGTTTACATGGAGTAGCATCCACTGGCTTTCCAGTAAAGACATTCAAACTATAATTAATTTAAGGGCACTTCAGTCACCAACAAAGTGATATCTTTTTAAGGAGTAAGAGACTCATTGAAAATGGTCATCCCAAAGCCTAATAGGAAGTAGAGAATAAATTCATTCTTAATAAGGAACTTAAGTACCTTAAGTAGATACAGTGACTTTTTAAAATAAATTTTAGGGTGCTAGAAGAACTACACAAGCTAGTTTGTTTTTTATTTTTAATTTTTTAATTTTTAATCTTTATTTTATTTTATTTTGTTGCCCAGACAGGAGTGCAGTGGCGCAATCTCAGCTCACTGCCAGCTCTGCCTCCTGGGTTCACGTCATTCTCTTGCCTCAGCCTCCCGAGTAGCTGGGACTACAAGCGCCCGCCACCAAGTCTGGTTAATTTTGTTGTTGTTGTTGTATTTTTTTTAGTAGAGATGGGTTTTCACCATGTTAGCCAGGATGGTCTAGATCTCCTGATCTCGTGATCCACCCGCCTCAGCCTCCCAAAGTGCTAGGATTACAGGTGTGATCCACCCAGCCCAGCCTCAAAGAGTCTTAAAAAACATTATACATTCAGTTTTTAAATAGTATTTATCTACTGACTATATCTTGTTAGTTTAATAGAAAAGTATTGTCATTTTGTAGAAAAGGAAACTGAGACTCCAAGTACTTATGAGATTTGATAAAGATATCACATAATAATATGCTAAGTCAGAATTCTACATGGCATTCTAACATACAGCCTCAGACTTGAAAACATTGACCCATATTCAACTCCATGAGGTATATCCTGTACCAGGGAAGCTGGGTGTCTAGTGGGGAGATTTAAGGCTTTGGAGAAAGGGAGATCTATCTTCCAGTGCCAGCTTTTCCATCTTCCAGCTGAGTGAGCTTGGTAGGATACTCAATTTCACTTGGTCACGGGTCTGCTCATCTATAAAATGGGGTAAATTGGATGCTTATTAGAGGGTTGATGAGGATTAAGTAAAATTGTTGCTTTTTTTGTTTTTGTTTTTGTTTTTTGAGATGGAGTATCACTCTGTTGCCCAGGCTAGAGTGCAATGGTACTATCCCCACTCACTGCAACCTCTGCCTCCAGGGTTCAAGCAATTCTCCTGTCTCAGCCTCCCAAGTAGCTGGGACTAGAGGCACATTCTACCAAACAGGTTAATTTTTATATTTTTAGTAGAGATGGGGTTTCACCATATTGATCAGGCTGGTCTTGAACTCTTGATCCACCCACCTTGGCCTCCCAAAGTGCTGGGATTACAGGTGTGATCCACCACACTCAGCTAGTTGTCATTTTTTGTCTATTTTCATTCCACCGCTTCCCAGGAATGGAAGGAAGAGCAACCACTAAATTTACTTGTTCCCATTATCAATGTCTTGAGAGAAGATAATATTCTCTGCTTGTGAGACATGGATGCCAAGAGAGGGTAAAGAATGTGGCAATTCTTCTTAATAGAGATCTTATGCCAACTGAGAATTACAATAATAGCTACAATTTATTACTGTGAAAGTATGTTTCATGCTCTGTAGAAAAATGTAGAGTTGGGAAGCCAACAGATATATCTTGCTATCCTGACTTCAAAGTCTGTAGCACTGTCCTCTAGGTCGTATCACCTAATTGCAAATAACACAGAGATAAAAATGATATAGTTCACTTCAGCTACACACATTTTTCCCCGTCCAGAAGATCCAAGAACTGTTTTTAAGATATGACACATTACGTTCATGTTAAATTGACCACTAAAATGAACACTATGCTCTAACATCAAAGTTTGGGAATATTGTTTTAGAAATAGTATTATAGGAGACGTCCAATGAATTGTGTTATGCAGGGGAGAAGAAACAATACCTGTGTTTTATTTAGCTACCCTGCAACATCCTTGAACCATAGACTCCTGATTAACAGGTCAGTGGGATTAGAGACAGCATACAATACGACCCACTCAGCTTCATAAATGGGAAAATTGAGGCACACAGGATAATATAACAGTAAATGTCACCTATAATGTGTATTGCATATTAACCTTTCATATATTTTAACTTATCAAATATTTTTAAGATTTTTAATAATGGCTATGCAAATCCCAGAATATTTAAAGTACTCTTTACAGTCCTTGCCCACATCTGGTGATATGGTTTGGCTGTGTCCTCACCCAAATTAAGTCTTGTCCTGGGAGGGACTAGGTGGAGATAATTGAATCATGGGGGCGATTTCTCCCATCCTGTTCTTGTGATATTGAGTTAGCTCTCATGAGATCTGATGGTTTCATAAGGGGCTTCCTCCTTCACTGGGCACTCATTCTTCTCCTTCTTGTTGCCATGTGAAGATGAAGTGTTTGCTTCCCCTTCTGCCACGATTGTAAGTTTCCTGAGGCCTCTCCAGCTATGCTGAACTGTGAGACAATTAAATCTCTTTCCTTCATAAATTACCTTGTCTTGGGTATGTCCTTACAGCAGCATGAGAACAGACTAATACAGCTGGAGATTCTGAAAATGTTTTATGATTGATTAAAATAGAGTTATATTACTCATCATGTAAGTTGGGTTTAAAAGAAAGGTGTTTTTTTTTCTTGTAGCTTGTAATAGTTTCCTATGGTTACTATAAAAAAAACCCTCAATCTTAGAGCGTTAACACATCACACATTTATTTTCTTACTGTGCTCAGGGTCCAGAGTCTGACATAGATATTCCTGGGCTAAAATCAAGGTATTGGTAGATCTGTATTCCTTCTGGAAACCTAGGGCAGAATCCATTTATTTGCCTTTACCAGGCTCTATAGCATGCCTGCATTTCTTGGCCAGCAAGCCCCTTCCATCTTCAATGCTAGTGATGGCTAGTTGAGTCTTCCTCACTGTGACACCCTGCCTCCGTATTTCACTTCTAAGAACCTTTGAAATAACACTGGGCCCACCTGGATAATCCAGGATTACCTCTCCCTCTCAAGGACAAGTTTGGCAAATGTAATTCTATCTATAACCTTCATTCCCCTTTGCCATGTAATATAACATATTCATAGGTTATGGGGCTTAGGATACGTAAATTTTGGAGAGACCATTATTCTGCCTACCATATAAATCCTGCCAAGAGGTTTCAGACAACAAGAAGAAAAACCTCTAGTCTCTTCAGAAGCAGCTCATGCAGGAAACTAGAAGTCTGTGTGAATGAATTAGCAGAATTACTACAGTCATGCTCAGAGTGACATAAAATTTAAAAATGGCCGTAGGATGATCTTATAGTCAATGATACTGATATCCTGCAAAAGAACCTCATCACTTCTAATTATTGCAAATTGTGAGAACTGGGATAGGGGAACGGTAAAGGAGAGAGATTATTCTCATCCAGAGCTTGCCTAAAACACTGACTCTGGGAAGACCAGAAATTTTGACTCCTGGGCCTATCCCCTCAATCCATAACATATGAGCACACTAACCACTGGAATTGAACTTCCAGCTCTCTTTGACCAGAATTGGATAGGTAAGAAAGTATATATTTTAAATATGAGACATAACAGTTAATTTGGACTAACCTGTTCAAGGTGACTCAAGGTAGATATACAGGCAATGATGGTAGTAATCATTGATGGTACTAATAATGGTACCTATGGTACATTAGGAAGTCAATGAATGTGTATAAATAAATGAATGAGCAAGACACCTTATCTTGTATACATAAAAATAATGTTGTTAACATAGCAACAAATGCTTGGAGTTAAAATAGTTGAAACCTGTAAGACATCTCTGTGGCCATAATTAGGAACTGAACATGCAGATGTCAAACACATTCACGAAAGTAGAATAACCACCCAAAACTAACTCAATGATAAGATTAAAATTTGTTCAATTGTTAATGCAGTTCTAATCAAATACACAGAAATCCTGGGGTTTGACAAATAATGATCTCCAAAGATGCCCATGTCCTAATTTCTGAAGCCTGTAAATATATTACATTATATAGTAAAGGGACTACACGGATGTAATTAAGTTCATGGATCTTAAGGTGAGGTGATTATCCTGAATTATCCAGGTAAATTCAATCCAATTACAATATCTCTTAAAAGCACTTAATTTTGCCTGTTGATATCAGAGAAATGTGATGGAAGAAGAGGCAGGAGAGATTTCAAGTGTGAGAAAATCTTGACCCATAATTGTTGTCTTCGAAGATAGACAGAGGCCACCACAAGTCAGAGAGTGCAGAGGCTTTTAGAAGGTGGGGATAGTCTCATGCTGGTTGCTAGCAAGGACATGGGAACTCAGTCTTAAAATTGCAAAGAACTGAATTTTGCCAAGAACCTGAATGAGCAGGACATGAATTTGTCCCTAGAGCATTCAGAATGGCTCACAAGATTGCAAACACCTTAATATTAGCCTGGTGTTAGCTGTACTGGACTTCTGACAGAAGTGTGAGATAAGTTTGTGTTGTTTTGACTCTGTGGTTGGTAACTCCTCTCACCCTAAAATTATACAACTTTTCAAGGTCTCTTCAGCATCAGCTTTTTCATTCAGGAGAGCGTGGGTTTCATTCAGGAGAGCGTGGGTTAAAAAAGAGCTTTCAAAGCAGGGAATGACTCACTCTGAAACACCTACCTTGTCTCTATCATTTTATTCAGGCAGAATCAGATGATATTAAATATACATTTGAAGGTGAAAAGATTTCACAAGTGGGTGGTTTCTCCCTCCATGGTGTGAGCATGGAAGGGTTGCCCGACACAACTCCCTGTTTCAACTTAGGAAATCCTTTCAGATGCATAGCTGAGCCTTGTTTCCTTCTTCCTACCTCCCTCCTTGAGTCACTGACCCAGAGTTACCAGTTCAGGGACTCTTGAAGTAGAAGCCTGGAATTAATTGCACCAATTTTCTGGGTCTAAGTGATGTCTATCTTGTTGACCCAGGGTTGTAAAGTGAATAGTTACCTGCCAGGATGCAAGAGGTGCTCTGCAGATTCATCTTGGAGGACACTGCATTACAAAGAAATCTAGCAGAGGAAACCTCTACTTTAAAAGAGGTTTTGATTTGATTAAGATTTTTTTCATTGCTTTTATTCCAATCAGAAGTTCTATGTTATGAAATTGAAGATAAAGAATATAATTAAAGCTAAGCTACTCATTGCAGAGCTACCTTGGTCCAGAAATGATATTGGATATCTTGCTACTAAGGATCTTAAATAACTGACTCCAAGCACATTACTTACACTACAGTGTTCTGGTTTGTAGATGATGCTAAATTGGGAGGAAAGGTCAACCCTGAAAAAAAAAAAAACAAAAAACAGAAAACAAAAAACAATCCTCAGGTAGGAAAAGAATAAGCTCACTTAAATACTTCAGCTAATAGATAGAAAATTCAATGCAGATAAATGCAGAATAATGAGTCTTGTAGAATGTAATAAAAGAACATACTATCTGCCTAATAGGCAGGTACTACAGCATATTGACCTGGAGAGATATATGAGTTATTTTAATAGAAACCTACATTAAAGATTATTCAGCTCCATTATTATTTAAAAAATGCAGTATGTTTTCTTAGACCTTACCTAAAGCAGCACATTCAATCTAAACACTATACATACTCCAAGAAGCATATTTAGAATGAGGCTTATGGGGCGATTTGTAGAACAAGCTAAATGAAAGCACTTATCAGAGACATAAGTTTGGAAGCAATTATAGAGAAAACTGACCACTTACTCTTTGGTAAGTCAGACGCATTAGGTAAGGTTGGAACAAAGGGGTGTCAGGACTCAGATAGCAAGTGTATTGCATTTTGAGGACAGAGGTGAGCTGCTCATTAAATCTACCTCTTGTTCTTCAGGATCCACTTTTATCAATAGTCTGACAATTCCATTAACTTCTTCAGCAATTACAAATCCTGGATAACAACACAGACACTTCTCTCTGACAGTCTGGCTTATCTGGGGCCAATTTACATTACTGAGGCTCTGGAGTCCAGGCTTTAGATTCAGCCAATCTCAAACGAGACCGTTGGGTGATTAGATTACTTACAGAGCTTTTGTCTTCCTGGTGCCCTGCTTGGATTATATTCATCTTTGGGTTTCTAGGAAAGTGTAACATTAGAGAGGGCAGGCTGATAAGTACTAATCAGGATCAAAAGTAAGCGATAGGTCAAGACAGAAACAAGAATATGGAGTGATTTGAAAGCACCTAAAGATAGGCATGGTTCTCCTACAAACATAATAATAAACTTTTATAATCAAAGGAAAAGACAAATTGCTAATTACAAAACTGCTGTTGCAAATAGGTGAAGCTCTCCACTGCTTACTAGAATCAGTTGAAGCACACCCTCAAATACATGTCAGAACACTAGTATCTCCACATAACTGTTGTCATGGTATATTTCACTCTTTAGGAAGTCCCTGAGGAATAGAAATTAAACTATTATTACTGACAAGCAAACTAGTATAATATTTGAGTCTAGACTCTGGAGTTGAATATGGCCTGTTTGCTGTAGGACAGGGCTTCTGAATCACAATACTATCGACATTTTGGACTTGGTGATTCTTTGTTAGGCTGTTCTGCGCATTGTAGGATGCTTGGCATCATCCTTAACCTCGATCCACTAGATACCAGTACCAGCGCCTCCCCTGGCATCCATCTGCGGCAACCAAACATTTCTCCAGACATTACCAAATGTCTTCTGGGGCACAAAATTACCCTTGGTTCTGAATCACTTTTCTAGGGACATGTTACATATAATCTTAAATCTCAATGTCCTCCTCTGCAAAATAGGAATAATAACACTGCCAACAACCAAATTGTGGTCAGACTTCTAAATGTCTTAGGACTCAAAATCAGCCTTGTGACTCTCCCAGTAGAAAAAGAGAGGGGTAGTTGACTTTTCCTCAGACTCACCAGTTTTCAGTTTTGGACTTGGAACTCTAACCCAAGTAAGTGAAGAAAACAAAGAAAGGGAAAGATGAATTCTGGGATGTAAAGAGAAAACTATTCTGATTACAAGCCCTCTGGCATTCTAAGTGTGTCTACCCAGTAAACCATAACCTATCATTAAGGAATGACTGTGGACTGTTTATTCTGATAATTCCATCTCTTCATGTAAATGTAAGAATTATCTTGGTTTACTTGCTACAGACAGCTGAATATTTGTCTAATTTTCACATGTTTTGTTTTACATATGCAAAAGACAATTTTGAGTAGTTAGAAGAAGCTACAAACTAATGGGCCTAGTTGAAAAAAATATTTGTGTTGTACGGTATGACACACTCTACAAATAGTTAAACAAAAAAATAAAACACAGAAAAGGAAAGACCATTTGTGTTCTACAAGCTTGCAAAATTGTGTATTTTCTTCTCTTTTTGAAATTTTTTTGGGGGAAAAACTTGTCACTCACCATGCAACTATATATTCTACCATGAGGTTTCTCTAATTTAAACAGCCTTTTACCAAACATTAAACAAGCCATAAAGCAGGAACTTTGGAACTTCAAATGAAGCTGTCAGAGATTCTTCCTGCCATCAGATGATTTGCAGCTGTGTGACTCATCTGTATCTTTGTAAGAATTCAGAAAAAAAAAAAAGGTTATTAGCATTTCAATTCCTGTCAACTGCTGAAGCTAACTAGGCCTGAAGATGTGCCTGGCTTCACTGTGCTGGCGCTGAGATAAATGCAAAATATAGGCAGCAATGTCTCAAGGACTTATAAGAGGAAGGTGGGTGAAATGAAAGCATCATTGGTATTGAACGTTCTTATAATAAAAAAAAACCAAGTGCATACAAGAATTATCATGCTCAGCTTTGCTCCATACAGAATGTGAACAGACTGGTTATTGGCAGATCCGACCTGCTTCCCGTGAAGAAAGACCTGGGAAGATGAGACAGTACAACATAGTATAGCAATAGCATGGATGTGTATTCTCACATCAAGTTCCAACATCCCTCCCCATTCTACTGTTCTAGCCCTGAGTCTCACTGAAGTCATGCCATTCTATGACAGTTCTCAGATGTATACACACTATATATACTAAATACCATTTCCCTAGTGGTTCCCTCAGCCGAGAATGGTCTTGTCCCCACCCACCCTGCCTATGTTACATACACCACTGAGGAAGGAACCCTGGTTAATTTCAAAAGAGCACTTGCTCTTTCCTCTGTTCAAGGAGCTACATCTGAAACTCAGTGCTGAAGAGAACAATCACTTCCACAGAATAGGTTTCCAATTTTGTCATTTGATTAACTGAAAAATATATAAAACTTGGATATAGGACAAATCCGTTTTTTTTTCCATACTAAGATTTAACATCTCTGAAGACCTATAAAAAGAACACAGTTTACATGACTTCCTTTCAAAAAGATTAACGATTCCTCTTTATCTGGTCTTACTGCTGTTGAACACATGCTCTCCTACCCCTCATCTTTTGATCCCAAACTTGTAGTTTCATTATATGAACTAATACCATATTCCTTGTACTCATGGGGCAGTTTTATTTTTAAATATTTTAAAAACTAGAAAAATAATCTAGAATAATGTAATCATATTAGAAAAATTCTTATAAACATGTGCAAATTTTAAAATTTTTAGATGCAGTTTCATTCTATCTATTTATTTATTTGTTGAGATAGGGTCTCGCTCTGTCACCCAGGCTGGAGTGTAATAATATGATCACGGCTCACTGCAGCCTCAACCTCCTGGGCTCAAGCAATCCTCCTGCCTGAGTAGCTGGGACTACAGGAATGCACCACGACATCTGGCTATTTTAAAAAAAGAAAAAATAGTAGAGACAGGGCCTTACTATGTTGCCCAGGCTGGTCTCGTACTCCTGGACTCAAGCAATCCTCCTGCCTGAGTACCTGGGACTAATGCATGCACCACCATATTTGGTTATTTAAAAAAAAATTGTAGAGACAGGGACTTACTCTGTTGCCTAGACTGGTCTCAATCTCCTGGACACCAGGAATCCTCCTACCTAGGCTTTCCAGAAAGCTGGGATTACAGGCATGAACGATTGCACCTGGCCAAATATAGTTTTAGGTATTTGTATAATGAGAATAGTTACCAGGTAAACCAGGGCAGCTAATGTATATTTAACTTTTTTCTTTAAATTCTAAAATAATTCATAGTAACTAACAATAACTTAGTTATGTCAGTGGTTGAGAATAGAATTGATCAGAACATAATTTCTTCATCCCCAACCCCTTTGGAAACTCTATAAAGATTTCAGGTTGGGCAGTATTAGAAAAAAAAGTTTGTGTGTAAATAATTCTTATTTTTAAGAAAGACCCTTGGTTTACAGTTTCTTTTTTCTTTTTTCTTTTTTTTTTTTTTGACACGGAATCTCACTCTGTCATCCAGGCTGGAGTGCAGTGGTGTGATCTTGGCTCACTGCAACCTCCGCTCCCAGGGTTCTAGCAATTCTCCTACCTCAGCATCCTGAGTAGCTGAGATTATAGGTGCTTGCCACCACACCTGGCTAATTTTTTTTTGTATTTGTAGTAGAGATGGGGTTTCACCATGTTGGCCAGGCTGATCTTAAACTCTTGACCTCAGGTGATACACCTGCCTCAGCCTCCCAAAGGGCTGGGATTACAGGCACGAGCCACTGTGCCCATCTGGTTCACACTGCATTGTTTGTGTTTGATTCATTTGTTTGAGGGTAATGTCAGCCCTTCTTTGTTCAGTCATATATACATACAATTGTAAATGACGATACATGGGATGAGATGCATATTGAATTTTTAGTACTTTATAGAATTATAGAATAGAAAGCAATCTTATAATAATTATTATTTTCACAGAGGGAAACTGAGGTTCTTATAATTTAAATGACTCACTTAAGGTAAAATAACTCAATAATGGCAATGACTCTGGTCTCAGTTTTACAGTGTCTCCAAATTCCCACATGCTCTATACACTTCGTATGCTTACTAGTGCTGAGGACTTCCAACAGTTCCATTTCACCATGCTGAACACTCACTCTCAGTGGGCATTGCCCTGAGAAAGATTTCCTTCCAAGATAATGCTCACAGTTGCTTTATGCCTCAATATAATAACTGCAGTGCCAGATACTAGTCAAGTGCTTTGGGCCCAGCCTGAGAATTCCCTCAGTAACACTCTTTGATTTATCTAAGATGTGGGATCTGGTTTAGCCAGAGTGGTCCGCACCAAGTCCGCCTTTAATTAAATGGTCTGTGGACTCAAGCTGCCATCACTGACTGAAGATGGAGGCAGGCCAGAAGCCAGAAAATGCAGATGACTGTGGGACCTGGAAAAGACAAGGAATGGGATTCTACCCCAGAGCCTCTAGAACAGATCACATCCCTGCTGGCATCCCGATTTCAACCCAGTAAGACCCGTGTCAGACCCCTCACTTACAAAACTGTAAGATAATACATTTGCATTGTTTCACGCTGTGAAGTTGTGGTAATTTGTGACAGAAGCAATAGAAAGCTTAAACAGCAACATTATAGGCTGAGCAGTGGACTTGTCTGTGAAACATCTTTATGGCCTATGCTCTTTTTGTTCACCTAAAGGCTAGCTAATTTCCCAAACTAGGACATTCTCCACTGCCCTCCCCGTTTGCCACAGAACCGTCTCTCATGACAGCTGAGGGAAAGACTAGGTGTCTGAGGCCATATTCAGAAAGCTAGACTGCCTGCCCTGTTGCCTAGCCAACAACTCTGGTATCCTCAGCTGCTAATATTCTGCCACTAAATCTACTTTAAAAAACATAAAAAGAAAAATAGCGGCACACTAAGGAAAATAAATGTTTAGATGAATTCATGTGCTTTCCACTAGAGAGGATAATAATAAATCTGCTGGGCAGTACAAATTGCCCTCCAAGTTTAGAGTCGCCTCGTCATTCTCAGGGAGATCAGCGGAATTAATGGTCAAACATGTTAATAGGATAATGGAACGTCCTTAACCATTTCTAGAGGAGGAAGAAGAGGGGTGTACCAGATGCTTATTTTATGGCAATTTATGTCAGTGTAAAAGTTATAAAGATTGCCAGAAAGTAAAGGAGCATGATGTAGAATCACTGGAGAAACTGTAAAATCAATATCTCTAGGGTTTTCAACACTGTACTTGGCAGGTCCTTTCAAATCCATTGCCTGCATGATATTTTATGTATGTAACTGGCAACAGTGATGGCGGATGATGTTCAACTCATGGAGTTGGCACCAAATCAATCATCAAAAACGAAAATGCATATGTCTCTCTGCATTTTCTATCTTCTTTCTCAGATGCTGCGTGAGATTAGATCCTAAACCCAAGAGAAACTTATCCAGAGCAAAGGCTGATATGAAGGGTTCCAAAAGTATATAAATAGATGGAAAAATGCAACGAGCACCATACATTTTCCGTGGTTAGAAAACAGCAATTTATTGAAATAGTTGGAAAATGGGTTTTAGCTTTGAGACACTATTTTAATCCCATTATATTATCACATATTAAATAGTTAAATCCTTTTGGTAAAAATGTGAGAAAATGGAAATTCATATGGTTATGAATATAAATTGAAAAATTATGTGTAAAGATTGGTAACTCTAACTTAATTTCAATTGAGCATCATCCGACCCCCTGTAGGCAACTAAGCAACTAAGCATAGGCTTCCTGGAGTTTCTGTATGTCCCTATGGCCTCCCAATAAACCCTTAAAGACCACCATTTTGATGCTGCAAATTGACATTATTGGTGATAACTTGCTTGTATATAACTCCCTAACTCATCCAGTGGTTGTGTAAACCTCTAATTATGTACATTAAAAAAATAGTAATTGCTTCTGACTTACATAGTAGGTCATATGGAAAGTTGTTTTCCAGAAAACAGAATCTCAGAAATAAAAATCTGGAATAGGGGCTTTGTTCAGATTAGATTTGAAATCAGATTAGATTTGAAATCAGAAATGGATATTTGCCTATATAAAATGTCACCATCATGGTCAATTGCAATGATGAAATAATTTTCATTACCACATGTAGTGTCTGAAACCAAACTTCTCTAGAAGGCAACGCAATGGCAACAAAGTTGCTGATGGAATAGAACACTTTGGTGGAAATGTGATGACATCTGAGTCCAAGGACTGTGAGCAGATTGCCTTAAAAAGCTTGGAGAAAGAAAATGACATATGCATGGATTTAAAATGATAGGGCCAAGGCTTGGTCAGAAGAGCAGAGAGTTTTCTTTCTTTGATCTGAAAGGATCTCTTACCTCTTAAAGCCTTAAGGCTGACATTTCTGAATATCACACCCAATGTTTGGTCTTGCTGATGGCTAAGTTAGCAGGATATGCTGAAGTCAAAGATATATCAGATGTCTTACATCAAAAGTACAGTACTAATCAAGAAAGGTTAGGATTCTGATAATTGGAATGGGGCATTTGGATAGAGTCCAGTGAGTTTGAATACTTAGAAAGCCAAAATGCTATGGTGCTACATATAATATTTGACCAGTAAAGTAGCTCTTCTTTCCCTATCTATAATATCAGCCTCTCCCTGCCTGAAGACTTGTATTATACAGAGCTGAGGAAATTGCCTTGCAGTGGTGTGTCCATTATTCTCCAGACCCACCAGATCTATTGTACTGCTATGTTGATTCATCTCCCTGCAGAACCCACTAGATATGCCTTTTGCTTCTCAAGAATCTCTTGTAATCAACATTGTGGTGCAGAAAATTAGTATCACTGGCAACAGCTTCCCTGATGTTCTATCTCCCTACTCTTCCAGTGTTTATACAAACCTCTCATTCTCTGTATTAAAATATACACAAAGTCTCACCCAGAAAGAAACACCATCTTGGCCGGGCGTAGTGGGTCACACCTGTAATCCCAGCACTTTGGGAGGCTGAGGTGGGTGGTACACGAGGTCAAGAGATCGAGACTATCCTGGCCAACATGGTGAAATCTCTTCTCTACTAAAAATACAAAAATTAGCCGGGAATGGTGGCATGTGCCTGTAGTCCCAGCTACTCAGGAGGCTGAGGCAGAAGAATTGCTTGAAAAGAATTGCAGGAGGCGGATCTTGCAGTGAGCCAAGACTGCACCACTGCACTCCAGCCTGGGCGACAGAGCGAGACTCCATCTCAAACAAACAAACAAACAAACAAGAAAACACCATCTCCACTAAAAGAGTCACAATGTTATATATATAAAATGTATATTATATAAATATATAAAAACATAAAATATAAAAATGTATATGTAAATATATATAAATAAGTGTTTGTGTAAGTGTATAAAATCACAAGAATAAATCTGCCAATATATACAGACAGAAACTTCCTGAATACTTGTGGGAATTGATCCTGAAAGTGTACAAATAATAATAATAAAACTCTCAGATAGATTAGGATGAATATGTCAATACGGGTGCACTTATCAAGGATTCAGGATTCAGTGATTTGGCCTAAGCAGTGTGAGGTTTTCAAACATTTGCTTGGTTGGTTTTGTAAAATTTAACTCATAATCTCTAACAACAATTAACAGTTAGAAGGTTAGTATTTCCTTTTCATTTTATGATATGAGGAACATAAACACTCAGGAAGGGAATGTTGGATTGAATTTGTTGCACGTGGCTTGCTTATTCACTCCCAAATACATATTTGGGAAAGACAAACAATACATGTCCTTCACCAGAGCATTGAGAAACATTGTTGAGGAGAGCACAAGCACCTCCAAATAGCTCTGCAGAGGCTGGCCTCTGAAAGCCAGGGAAGTTAGTAAGAGATGTCACTATTAGATGGATTTCCTGATTTCTTGAACCCAGAAGTTTAGAGTCTGATGGGAGCTCTGTAATGCTGGAAGCAACGTGTATCTTGCCATGTAATGGGAAGTGCAACTGTAACAGAGCTCTAAAGGACTTAATCACAGAGATATTTTGATGGGACTAATTGACTGTGGTGTTTCTAATACTGACATAGACCTCTAGGCCAATGATTAGGCATATTTCTACAATAGGCTCACCATCCTTTATTCAAACTCAGTCCCGAGTTTGTTCGCAAAGCCAGAAACATTTAAATAAGCAGATGTCATAATTACCTTGAGAAAAATGACCCCACAGTGCTGCCACAGCTACAAAATTATTTCTTATCTTTTCTGAAATGGATGTGTAGCCATTGACTAGGATGACCGCACTGAAGAAAGGGAAATTTTCAAAGTTTTCAGAGATTACTGGATACTGAATTTGAACTACAGATAGTTTCTGGGAACACAAAAATACACTGTGATATACCAGTTAGAGAAAAGCAATGGAGGTCAAGAGAGAATTAATCTTTTCAGTTTGCTTTTCTTCAAACACATGGTAGAAATGTATTTCTCTACACTCTTGAAGGTAGGCATAGCATGTGGTCTGCTTTAGCTAAGAATACGTAAGTTGTAGTAATGTGTGTCACTTCTGGGTAGGCAACTTCAAGAGACAGTGTATTATCAGCTATGTTTCCTCCCAAGCCATAGTGACACACAACAATCCAGACGATGTTTCCTCTATTAGCCTAAACCCAAAACAAAGGAACAACAAACAAAACCCCCACTTATGAGAGATGGAAATGTATCATGGTGAACACACAAAGTTTTCTTACTTTAAGTCACTAGGCTTTTTTGTTAACGTAGGATAACTAGCTCTGTTCTGACTAGTAGACTGTGAGATATGATTTAATCACTAAAAAAAGATCGATAGATATGCATACTAAGACAGAGAGATCTCCAAGGCAAATTAAGGTAAAAAGTAAACAAAAATCTATATGAATAAATTGATCCTTTTACTGCTAAAGCAAGAGAACATACAAAAAAAAACAATAACACAAAGACTTTTTTGCAATATTTATTTATGTAAAATATGTAACTACATACTAAAAAGGTCCAGAAGCTCATGCAACTAATTTACAATACTGACTACCACTATGGAGAAGAGTGAAGCGTCAGGGGATAGGAACAGTGGGTGTAGCGTGAAAAAGATTTTCGCTTTTTATTCCGTGTGTTTCTCTAGTGTTAGTTTGGTAATAGAAAAATATACTTTACATTACTTTTAAAATTAAAAAAGAAAGTATAAACAGAAAGATAAGATTGGTGGAGAGGATTTTTGGCATTCATGACAAACATGAATAAAACCAAGAAAAGCAAAACAATAACCAGTTGTAAAGCTGAATTTTTTTCTCCTTTGGTCTCTTACATGGGGCAGGTTATTAAAGATGAGGTAAATCATAGATGGTCATACAACCCAAGCATTCATATAAAAAATAGAGGGGTAGTAATAGAAAAGTTCCTACTGCTATATTTTCTTTGAACAAACTTGATGTCACATTTTTTTATTCCATGCTACAGCAACATGCCCCTCACAAGAAAGCTTGGCTCTATTCTGGTCTGTTTCTTTCTCTGTATTTCATACATCAAAGTGTGTTTCTATTCTCACTTGGAAAAGTCTAACTCCCTTGTTATCAGTGAAAGATTGTGTTTGGCTACATGGAACAGAAACACAATTACAGTGTCTTAACCAAAGAGGAGTTATATTTTATTACCACAACAGGAACCCTGGAGGTGAGCAGGGTAAACCTAGTACAGTCGCTTGAGTAGATCGTCAAGAAAGCAGGTACTTCTAGCTTCCTTCTCTGCCATCTGAAGCGTGTAGCTTTTATATGAGTATTTTTATCTGAGTAGTTTCCTCAGTGGTTTGCCTTACTTCTAGAATCACACAGGTTTTTAAGCAAGAACAACACAGCCATCAAAAGCAAATATAATTTTTACTAGATTTTTTAAATTTATGGAAATATCCAGTATATTTTCCACTTCCATCTCTTTAGTTACATTTATGTCAAATGTTCTTCACCCCATCATTGGAAGTAAGGAAGGAAATTGTAATTCCTGTAAATAAAGCTGAAAATGATGAGGTCTGTGGTCTATTATAAAGAAAACAGAATTAGGATTGGATAACAACCTAGCAGTTGAGCTTTGGTGCAACTTCAGAGATAAAGCCTTCCCAACTTAACTGCAGTATCTATTGGTTGTACTCTCTTGATAAATCCTGAACCAATTACTATTTGTAGCTCACGTTTTGTAAACTATTGGATATCAGAAGGCTTTGCTACTTGAATTTATTTACTATATTTTTAAAATCTTCTAGAGAACAGGGATCACACCTGTCTCTTTTGTGCCTAAATAGGAGGATAGTTCTCAGCACAGGAAAGTGAATAAATACATTTGGTTATATGATCTGATGGATGTCTAAGGCAGAATAAGTATTTGAGGAAATTTTCCAAATGATAAAATCCAAGCTTCCTGGGTAAGTTAGATTTAGAGATATTAAACAGCATTTTTATGTTGTGTATACTATTAAAATATATCAGATTGTTTTATGAATGACTCCATTTTTGTCACTCTCTGATGACCTCCAGAGACTAAAATTATAAGCATGAGTAGCAAAAATGGGGGGGGAAACACAATTCTATGATAACAATTTAATCCCATATGTCTAGTCACTGAATGATACATGGACCTAGAGAGTACATTGGCTAAGAAATGCTTAGAAGAGTTCAGAATGGTTGTGAAACATATACTCAAGCAAGGAAATAGCACGTTAAGATAAAAAGACATGATAGTAGAAATACAGACAACACACATCCCCCCCGACCCCCACAAAAATTTTGTTATTTTGGAGGATACAAAAACTACAATATAGACTCATCTCCTATGCGTCAGCTAATTACCTGTGGTTTCAACCTTCACTTAGGAGTCTGGAAAGTGAAATTTGATGGTATGTACATTTTTCTGCTCCATAAAGTCCTTCAGAAACATTCAGGCTATACGTCAATAACAAAAAAATAAGGCTCCTGAGCAAGTCATGCTGGCCACAACATGTAACTCCTTTGTTTTAGAATCCTTTAGAAGAATTGTTTGCACAAAGATTTAAACTCCCTCTCTCTCTCTTACTAGACTTCCCAGTTCTGCTCCCTATTCCTTTAATTTTGATCACATTTTTGGTAATGGCAGCTTAAATGTGACAAAGGAGGAAGTGGGGGAGGAGGTCAACTTTCCCTCCTTTTCTTGATTATTCATTTTCTATCACAGATAAAACTAAAGTGTCAGTCTGAGCTAGTACTAATGCTGGGGTAGGAAAACAAGACACCGACTTGAAGTCCTGAGGTAAGTGGGCTACATCAGAAAAGTGCTACTTTCCTGATTGCTACATTACGTAAGGAACACTTGGTTTATGAGAGACTTTGATTACCCAAATGATCATGCCTCATTGAGAGCAGTGGTTTCCAAATGATTTTTTTTTGTTATTGTTATGGAAAAATTCAAATAAATAAAATGTTGTATAGCAGCTCCATATTTAAAACTGAAAAAGTATCTCTCCTCTACTTGGAGTGGAGAAAATCAAGTCCACCTGCTGCCAGCTCTGCTCAAGAAGAGCCTCCTTTACTCTGGCAGACAATGAGTAAGGTATAATTTTCCAAGTCTAATTCTGGTTTATGCCTGTGGGCCTAGTGTGAATTTATGAACGGTGACTGATACCACTTTCAAAAATGACCTAGTATAGACAATAAATTGTATGCTCATACTACCTGTGAGATACCTTAGGGAAAACTTGATACTTAAGGAGCCATCTAGAACAGCACTAAGTCAAAGCATTGAAATAGCTATGATTTAACTGATACATATAAAGAAATAACTTTAGCTTTATTTACTTTAGCATTTTACATTCTTGTTGCAGGGAGATCTGGTGAGTCAAGTCATAACATGGTATAATGTTTGCCAATTGCTTTAAACATGTGAATGTCAAGTACTTGGAATTTGTAATGAGTGAAATATAAGACAGAAAGTCAGTGTCCTCGGGTACAATAGGGCCTCTTCTGATAACTTCTGTGAAATCGGGGAGTACTTTGCAAACCTGACCTCAGTCTCCTGTCCTGTAAGATGATGGGGTAGTATGTAAAAATCCCCTCCACCTCTAATCTTTTATTTAATGAGACTAGTCATATTCTTACTTAAGAAATCCATTCTCTTCCACTTGTTGGCACAATAAGCTTCCACCTGTTGAGGTAGATTTCAGGAACAGTTTGTAGCACTTGGCAGCTGTACTCATAGTAACTTATTCTCACAGAAAAGGAGCAAAGAATTGATAGGAGAGAACAGTCCCCCACGAAGTTTTCTTCAATAATAATTAACTTGGGTGTTGAATGTTGCCGATGGGATTACGTTGAGAACAGAGCTATTTTTGCCAACCACTTATTTCACTTGGATGGACTCTGAAAAACCATGTACTATTGAATATAGATAATGTTTCTCTAAATGTTTCTGAAATGTACAGATGGTGTGCTCCAATGAAGGTACATTACTTTGGAAAATACTGCCCCCAAATAACCACTTTTCTTAGGCAATGACATAATAAAGCACATTAGAAAAACAAATATGAGAATGGCTTTATATAAATCTAATCTGGTTTCCAACATGAAGGGCCATTACATTTATAACTGTAGTATCTCTTTCAAGAAAATCCCAGCCCATGAGATTTAAAACTGGAGGTAGACCTCCAAGGATAGTCCCTTAGTCAAAAATTAACCCTAAATATATATGTACATTGAAGAAGCTATAAATCGAATCCCAAAATTGAGAAAAGAATTGAATCCCCAAGTCTTTGAAGCATATCAAGTGCCTGATATCTGGATGTCATTTTATAAACATGGATCTAAAATTAGGGCAGACATCCTCAAGAAATAATTTTCAGGGACACCATTGAAAGGATGTGGTTAGCTGTGTGGGAATATTTTCAGCTAGTAGTGCTCTTTACAATCCAATGAATGCTATCAAAATCATTTTGCTTGCAGGTTGAGAATATCTACTTCTGGAGTAGTTTGAAGAGGTCATTATAAAACCTTCTGAAAAGTGTGCAGAACAATTACTACAGGAAAGTAGAAATAACCACTTTTAACTGCAGAAAAACATCACAGTTTGCATACATTTTTATGGTTACTCAGATTTTCAGTCTCAGGACATAAGAATGAAAAAAACAATCTTGGAGAGAGAAGTGGACAATTCCTTCTAAATATTTTTTATTATATTCCACTTTTATTTATTTGTGTTTTTATATGGTTACCACCTATTCTGAACATAGCATTGGCTTACATGTGTTAGATATGCAGGAGAAGGTGATGGTAGGAACTCTCAACCAGTCAGAATAGGCAAAATTAGGCTGTAGTCACTAAAATTTTCACATCTTAAAGTTTTATAGCAACACAATTTTACTCTTGCTTGTCTACAGGTCTATTGTGGTTTGACTAGAATCTGCTCTACCTCTCCTCATTCTGATACCCCATATACCAAACAGCCACTACTTCAAAAGATGTCTGATAGAAAGAGTGTCCTGGAGGGTTTGAAACTACTAATTAAATGCTCTGGCTCAGAAGGAACAAACATCACAGCTGTTCAAAGCCCATTGGCTAGTCACATGGCCTTTCCCAACTACAAACTATCCAGAAAGTATCATTTACACATATAATCAATGACAGAGAACAGAAAACATCTGATACACGGAATTAATATTTTTCCAAAGTTTATTCTTCCAGTCACACAACATTCAAATTATACTCCCTCCTCAGACAAATATATATTTACCAGCTCCTCCAGGGAGACAACCCTAAAGATCTTTTCCGGGCATCAAGATCAAAATCCAAGGTCGTAAGGAATGTGGTGGCTTAATGTATCAGAAGGTTATAGGTGAGTATTTCATCATGTTCACCTGAAACCCGTTTTGATTAGGAAACCTATGTATTTGAAAGACATCTTAACAGTCTCATGAGTGTGCAAACGTTAATGAAACAGGAATAAACTAATCACAGAAACATTCCCATTCAGAAGGGAAAAACACAAGACTGCCTCTGGTTTGCAGCAATTCCAAAATCTTCTTGCAGATACAGTGAGGGCTTTGCTCCATCAGTGGGAACCATTTGATTAGGCCCTGAATCAGCTTGATCGGATGATCACCCAGGCCACTATTCTACGTGGCTCTGGGCTCCACTCTGGGAGGATCTTCGTTTTTCTTTATCCACACATGCAACAGAAATGGGTTTGACAATTTTACCTTTCTGGAGGTTTCAGTAGCTTTCTCAGCCTGTGTTTTACCCAAAGATAGTGGGCAGCCCAAGAGTTGCTTTAAATCGTAAATAGTTGTCGTGATTTTTAGTTCAGGATAGTAGTTCTTTGGAAGTGCAACTCTTTGAGAAACTTATTCTCTCATCTATTTAACTGCAGCAAACTTCCTGTGACAAAAGCCATAACTTTTTTCCTCTAGACAGATAGATAGATTTTCTTTCTCTGCATTCTCATCTATATTCCTGTCTTTCTCTTAATTATGGGTAACTCTTAGCCTGCCAGGCTACCATGGAATGATACCCTTTATTCCTCTTTTCTCCTGGCTGTGTTGTTCACTTCAAATATGACCCCAAGAAAGGAACTGCTCTAGTCCAAGAAAGACTTCTATCACAATTCATTAACAGAACTTGTCTCATAGCTTTTGCACCCACAGTGGAGAGGAGACAGAAAATACATCCTCTGAGGTGCCTGAGAAGTAGAAAGCCAGAAAGAGTTGGTGAATAGAATTTCTTCCTTAACTGCTTGTTAAGAGAAGATTCACTCATAATAATATCCATGAGACATAAATAGTAGGTTACCACTGGAGGCAGTGAGAAGACCACTTTATCCTGGTGGTCAGCATATGGCATTCAATTCTTACCCCAGCTCTTCTGCATTTGACCTTGGGTAAATCACATCACTGTTCCAAAAATGTGTTTTCTTACAAAGAGATTATTTATTTGTCCTAGGGAACAACCAAGAAACACATTCATTTTAACAGTCTCTGTTTCTATCAAACAGATCCGGGTTAGTGACTCAGGATAACACCAAGGAGGAAAAGTCTCCTGATCAGTCTTTGGAATCTATTGAGGTAAAGTCGCATTCTCTAGCTTTAGGTCTTTTGTTTACAGTCTGTTAAGAGCTCCCTTTATTATTCTTTTCATACCAGCCTTTTGCTTTTTACATGAGATTGCTATAGATATAGGATGTAGCCATGCTCTGGGTCCCTGGAAGGAACTTCCAGTCTTCTAAAGAGAAAAATGCTTTCATTAATAGGGCAGGTCTTGATCCCAGTAGCTCCTGTGTACAGGTATTAAGAGGAGCATCTCTGCCAATGTACTTAGGCAGAACAATAAAGCATCTTTACAGCCCAGACTCACCAGAGCCACTATTGATTCACTGGCATGTGCTCTCTCAATAGTAAAAGGCTGCCAGGATTTACTCGCTCAGCTTTTCTCTCTCCTAGGCCGTCATTATTCAGTGTAAAACTCCTTTAACCTGGTGGAGTTGTTGCTCTTGCTAATACTGTGTTAGCAAATTATTGATCCCAATGATGAGAACAGGAATCGTTTCTCCTGTAGCAGGATGTGCAATTGGATCTACATTCTGCCCTGGTAATTTTCTCTATAGATCTTCCAGGAGGACTAGACAAATGGACCATTAAATAGGGGTAGGGGCAGCGGGGGGAGCTGCCTGAGGTTGATGGTACATTTGAGCTGAATCCAAACTTTATTGGTCTTTTTCAGCTTCTATTTGAAAACTTATAAACATTGCTCTTTGGCACTTTATGGTTTTGTTTTGTTTTTAGTAGTTTTATTCGGCTTGTTTTTAACTTTCTCTGATGACCAAGGATGAATTTTTAGCTTGTGAGCTGCTTCTTTTGAATTGATCAAGACAATCAACAATTCAGAGAGGTCTTCATAAAGCAAAACAAGGTCATTGATCTCTTCAGTAAAAAGAAAAAGAAGGTAACCCTGGTAATGAGAGTTGTTAAATTTCAGCCAAGCTAACCTTGTTGATTGGAATTTACAAATAGGAAGTCTTCATTAAGATGATTACCTCTTTCTTTCACCTATCCATTTTCATTTCAGGTCACTTTACTGGGTGGTTACTAATCCAATTATATGTGACTAGGATTTACAACACCTTCTGTGGGTCTAGCCCTATAGTAAATTCTGAAGAAGATCTCAAAAACAAAAAAGAAAAAAAAATGAGCTTGATGTTCTACCCTGAGGCTTTCAGAATGATTTTTAAAATTATTTGTTGAAAAGGAAATAAAATTTGTAATAGAAACAGACTTGAAAAATAATCACCTCTGAATTAGAGTGACTGATTTTTTTCTTCATCCCCCTAGAACAAAATCAAGAATTGAAAGCAGAATGCATTGTACATTATGTTGGTCAGAGAGTGAACTTTGGATGCAAAACACTGTGTGATTAAACTGAGACTTTAAAAGAGCACTCTAAAATGATGCCCATTCTGTGCAGAAGTATTGGAAGAATGCTGGTATCTCAGATGGCACATTATTTTCTATTTTCTTTCTGAGATGTACTGAAGGATAACAGAAGCTAATTGTTTGTTTGTTTAATATGGATTGCTGACTTGAAAATGTTTCTTAGAGCAAGAAAGTAAATTTATATCTCCAAGGTCTCAATTGAATTTCATATTAGGAAGAAGTGCTTAGCAAACTATTGACCTTACACTGCTCATTAGTTAGGAAAACAATTAAGGCTGAAAATTTCACTTTATATTATACAGTAGTATATGGCAGATATGTAAGATATTTTATGTAAGTGATCTCCCATGCCAGATTATAAATTCCAAAGAGATAGTTACTGTTCTGAAATAAAATCTAAGTGCTCCTTTATTAGGCAATAGCATACAAAACTTGATATCTCAATTTTAGCACTTGTTAGAGTTAGGAAGTTAGGAGGATAAATGTCCATATCCTCTTAAGATGATAAACCCTTTGAATCAGGAATCTTGACTTTTCATGTCTGTATTCTACCACAGCAGTGATTACCATGGCTGATCCAGTGCTTGCTTTTTGGTGGGATGGGATTTTCACTGATATTTGTTTTAATTCAGGTTCCACGTAATACTCAGTTTACATCATTGGATCATTTGGCTTTATTTTTTCCTCTATCTTACTCTGGACACTAAATGGAAAACTAGAACTGAGAAAGAAAGGGTAACGGGAAGCTTAGAGAAAAACAAAAGAAAGATGGGAAAGAATTAACCTACATTTCTGTATTTTAAAATAATGTCACAATATCATTATAATATTTGTATTATTATTGTATTAATAACTAGGATTTACAGAGTGCCTCCTTTGAATCCAGCTCGATAGTAGATCCTGAAAGGTATATAAATAAAATCAAGTGCAATTGTTCACCCTGAGGAATTAGTGATAGTTTTCAATTTGAACTGGACCCACAAAAATAATAATTTTATCTGGATCTTGATAGAAAAGTTAAAAAGTTATTATTTAGAATTGACAACATATATGTAAACAGAAGTGAAAATGAGATTGGCCTTGTTAGCTGCTTTAATAAAATGCCCCAAATGCATCCCAATATCCACCAACAGTTTCTGTATTAGCTATAGCATATTCCTATCATTTCTTATGTTTCATATTTAAATATTCTAATCAGTGAAATGATATTTTTCCTATATTCCAAAAAATATTATGCTTGTATTCTTTTGGCTTGAAACTACAATATTTAGAAAATTATGAAACCTGAAACATCTAAAAGTAGTCTTCCATGAATGTCAGTAAAAATGGAAAAAGTGGTTTGAATGTGATGTCTTTGCTACTGAAAAGACCATTAATGTACAAATCAAAGTAACATATACTTTATGAATAATAAATAAGCAATCATGGGGCACCAAATTCGATCTTAAAAATAAAGCCATGGATGCAAATAGCGTAATTGAAATTCTTACAACCTATTTTTGTACATTAATGAAAAGGAACGAATACTCCTTCTGCCCTATCCCTCCCCATCCTTTAAAGTGGAGGCAATGAATATATCAATTGTGAGGCTTAACAACTGGGGTTTAGTAAAACATGCTTGATTAATTTTTACTGAGATTTCCAAAATAAAATGAGAAAGAAATCACCCCATTCATTATATCAGAGAAGGGAAAGGGATCTTGATGATATTTGACTGCATCCAACTGATCAAATGCCATTCTAGCTAACCTCAGAAATGGGTTTCTGGCAGAGAATGAATTTTCTTTCTGAAGATGAGGAGCATTCAAGTATCTCAGAAATTGCTGTGGCCTAGCCTCTTTACAATAGTAGAAAAAAATAAATGAAGAATACCACAGCAGCAGTCAAAAGAGCAACAAGAACAACAAGAACAGCATGTAGGAGATGTCAAGGCACAGAAACCCACGTTTTGAAAAATAAGAAGTTGAAGAGAGAAAAATATTCACAAAAATATTCTTTTAGGTTAATTTTATCTGCATATAGTCATGTTTTCTGAATAGAATGAAATATTTAGATTATTTTTGTTTTATATCAGGTTTATCTCTACTATATGATACTAATAAATCAGGCAATATACTCTTCAATGGTTTTCATTCATCTTTGATTTTTCTGTGGTTTATATCACTATTTCAGTATAGTTATTTCTATAAAATATTAGAACTCAGCTTCAAAACTCATAGTTGTAAGATGGCATTCTGGTAATATATATATATAGCTAACTCTTTAGCTATATAAAGCAGAAAGAAAGGAAACATAAAGGGTCCAAGTTTCAATAGACTCCCTGTCTTTAATTATATGAATAATTTTTAAAGCTTCTAAAAAAGGAACACATTGAATTTTTTCTTTCCTTTAATAATTCTCGATTGGAGATATTTGTATATATTCTGAACTCTACAAAATACTAGAAAGGATGGGCAAAGTGCAGAAATATAAATGTTGAAAGTATGGCAACTGTCCTCACAGAGGTTTCAAAAAAGCTAAATTGGAAGAAAAGGAAAGCACCTATATGTACAATGAAAGCAAACAATACAACAGAGTATAACAACAAAGGTTAATTGTTTTACATAGATTATAGATGTTTTATGATGTTCAAGGTAGTTGAAATTACTATGGAATAGAAAATGTTTAGATGAGCAATAGAGGTCAAAGAGAGAGTATTATTTGTGAAGTAGGAATCAGTAGGACTTGTTTTAATGACCCTACTCATCAAAATAGGATGTAGCAAAAACATCAGCCAAAACCAGCTAGGAATATAAATTATAATACACTTGCATAAGTCACTCCCACCAGCACCATGCTAGTTTACCAATGATGACACAGTAATTACCTGGAAGATACTTTACATGGTTCTGGGAACTCCTCGCCTCTTTTTTAGAAAGTTCATGAATAACCCACTCCTATTTGGCATATAATTAAGGGTGAATATGAATACAGCTGAGCAGCAAGCCATAAGTGCTACTCTGGGCCACTATGACTATGGGATAGTCTTGCTCTCTCTATGGAGCAACCATTTTGCTGCACACTGTTGCTCTAATATACTTGCTTTCTTTCAGTGTCAACTCATTCTTGAATTCCTTCCTGGGTGAAGCCAAAAACTCTCCTGAGTTGAGCCCAATTTGGGGGTTCACCTGCATCATTTACAAGTTTACTTAGAATTCTTCTTAATCCATTAGTGTGGAAACTTGAGTGAAAAAAAATCTTAAAGGGGAAAATTGAGGAATATTTCCTCTGATTTAATTCTATGTATTTTAATATTAATAGAGAATGACAGAGGACCCAATTTTAGATTATTTTATACCTGTTTTTGTATCTCAAAGCCACTTGTTTTAATTTGTTCTTCACACTCTTGATCAAAGATTGTATCACGACTAGGAACTCATAGACTGTACCTGATCATTAGTAGCTTCCAAGCCCTTAACTTAGGTTGACTTCCACATGAAACAGAGTTGGAGATAGAAATTTTCATATAAAAGGTTTATTGACGACTGCTCTCTGGGGACTTTTCCATGATGCAAGTGATAGAGGCAAGATTAGACAGAAGGTGAAATGTAACAGTGATCCATTTGCAATAGAGGCTCGGCCAATCCCACAAAAGCTCTGTAGTTGTGTGCCACTTCAGAAATGTCCAAACTTGGGGGAAAAAAAGTGCTAGATGGTTGAATCCCACATTCACCAGTCAATGGGGTGAGGGCTTTCCCAAGAACAGAATACAAATTTTTCATCCTAATGGAGAAAAGTTTCCAGAGAAAATCTGTGTTAGTCTGTTCTCACACTGCTATAAAAACTGCCTGAGATCAGGAAATTTAGGAAGAAAAGAAGTTTACTTGACTCACAGTTCTGCAGGCTGTACAGAAAGCATAGCTGGGAAACCTCAGGAAACTTACAATCATGGCAGAAGGGTGAAAAGGAAGCAGGCATGTCTTTACATGGCAGCAAGAGAGACAGAGCAAAGGGGGAAGTGCTACACACTTTTAAACCATCAGATCTCATGAAAACTCACTCTGTATCACAAGGCAGCTAGGGGGAAATCCATCCCCATGGTCCAATCACCTCCCACTAGGCCCTTTCTCCAACCCTGAAGATAATTATTCAGCAAGAGAGTCGGATGGGGACACAGAAGCAAACCACATCAGGATGCAAATTGGAATAATCAGTTGCTAATGGTTCTGGCAACTGGGGGAATAAGTGCTTCAGTGCTGAAGAGAAAATGTGGGTAACGTACTACAGCATCTACTATAGGCCAAAACTCACAAGAACCACTTAGTTAAAGACAGTGTGTTTGAAGGAGGAAATGTATTCTGATAATTATGAATGTAGTCTAGAAATGTGAAACTCTAGGACTCCAACGCTGATATCATAAAACATGTGTCTTTGATCAAGTGTAAGTTTTCTTTTAGGATACTTTCAGTATTAAAGAAACTAAATAAAACAAAAAAAAAGTCTAGGAAAGGACTTAGCACAACACCTGGTACACAGCAAGCTCTCAAAATGTTGAGTATTGTTAATATCAACAGGATGGATTCAAATAATATAATACCTGCCTAGAAAAGTTTGAATTAATAAGATAGAGTTTTGCATTTTTAATACAAATTAGATGATCAGTGACTAAAAGTTGATTAGCTACTTAAATAGTAAATTCAACTAATGTTAAAAATAGGACTGGGTTTTTAGAGGAGAGTGAAAAAGAACGTGAAAAAAGCTGAAAATGTAGTTGAAAGGTGGATACATTCCTAAAATCTACGTTAAGAATGTAGAATAATTTGGATAATATATAGATGGCACTTCCCATGTGGGAACTTTTGAGAGACAAATGACATGTCTGTCTTGTTCACTGTCATCCTGCCTGCCAGGACTTTGGAACTGCAAATGAGACATAGTAGATGTTTACAAATACTTATTGAAACAAATGACTAAATTAATTAATTAATGACTAATAAATACATAGTATCTGTGGACTTGGCTGGTATGCAAGGTGAAAATTTGTGAATTTCTATAAAACCAAGTTTGCAAATAAATACATATAAAGAACTAGATTTTTGTATAATAGATAATATACCTTCATTAATCAGATATATTTACTGGGTATCTACTATATGATTTCTACTGAGAAAACCAAAAAAGTATAAGACATAATCAGACAGCAAATGTTGACAGCTAAATCTGAGATGCTTTTTTCTTTTAAAAAAGCAAAAAGATGTCTTTGTTTATTTCGTGAAAGACAGCAAAATGTTTCTCTCAACATTGCCCTCTCTCTGTACATTAAGACAGCATAAGTGGGATGTGATATTACTGGAATCAGTGGTCTCAAATGTATTTAAATATCAAATGACAGTAAATTGGTGAAACCATGAAAAATGACACAGAAAACCTAGCACCCAGCCACGTGTTAATTTAAAAACAAGATCTGCAATGTTTTAAATGGAGATTTAACGTGAGCTTGCATGTGCACTCCTTTAACTTAAACAAGTTATTAATATGGAAACATTAATTAATTTAAATGGAGGGTGTCTGTTTTGATCCAAAAGATAAAAAATTGTCAGCCTGCTTTAGTGGAATACGCCATCACCCACAAGAAGACAAAGAAAACAAGGAGAAATACGACACTGGTTAGAGACAATAGATCTGTGAAAACAGCCAGCCAGTAATTCCAACTACCAGCTCAAACAAGAAGACAAATGGAGGTTGTAGCTTTTACCATTAAGAAACCAGTTAGAGTTCCATTTTGTGCCAGGACAGTTCTGCCAAAAAGAACTTTCAGTTCCAACTTGCTCTGTCGGTCCTCTCCATAGAAACATTTTTGGCTTGTATATGCAAACAAAGTGACAATGAAAGTTACATTCCAATGACCTTGCCTTTGAGATGGTGGTGACACATCCTAGAAGAATTAGAAAGTTACACTGAGGGCTGTAATGCTATTATAACCCATTGTGAGCCAATCCAATCTGGGTGAGATATTTCCTATGCTGTGCTCTCAGAGTGATGCATCCAGCTAATTGTAAACATCTCATATAGAACTGCCACCTGCTTCCCTGAGTTACATCATCCACAGTTAATTTATATTCAGGTGGCATGCACAACATTTTCTCTTAATTTCTGCATAATAGTTCATTTTCTTTGGTTAGAATCAGCATTTCTCTCAGAGCATTTTGTAAAAGCACAGTTCTGTCATACATAACCTGTACAAAAGCCCCAGAACCCATAACAGATCTATTAAAGGGAGTATAAATAATAACAGAGAAGAAAAACTTCCCAGCGAAGAAAGACATTAAAAAAAAAAAAAAAAAAAACTGGATTCCTGGTTTGAACACAAGGCTGTCTCTTTAAAGCAGAAACACCACCAGTTCATTATGCATTCTCTCAGTGTCCTAGTTGTGAAGGGGAGGTGGGTAGGGGGGAGCACAACCTTAAATTCTTCAGAGCTGTCCTGGTTGGTTTATCTACTGTGATTTACTGTTGTGATTGTTGAGTAGCTGACCACTGATTTTAACACTAGGGTATAGAGGAGACAGATTGACATAGGTTTCATTAAAATTCAAGAAACTCAACTCCACAGAGAGCATGACTAACTTCCTTATACATGACAGGAATCCCCACAGATGCTACTTCACCCTTGCTAAAGGAATTAAGTCTACCAAAAGAATCCCTGTCTATAAGCAGCCAATTCCCCAAATCTACAGGCTCATCTGCACAGATATTCTTTATACTGTCATTCTTAAGTACCTTAGGGTAGCTCTGAAAGACAGGGGGCCGAGAGGGAGCAGCCGCTGCTGCCTTGACTACCCCTCAAGCATGCTGGTGGCGTGGGGATGATGGGATTATAAAGTAAACATAATAAAACACAGGACCAGGGCATCCGGTGGACACAGTCTATTTGCTGACTCCTCTTTGCCTGGGAAGAGCTGAGATGAAATTCTTATTATAATTATGCAGAATCCCTGCACCAAATTGGCAGTTATTAAACTATTAGGCAAACGCACAAATGAGTATTGTATATGGCTCCTGGTCCAATTAACTTCCTTTCTTCTTCTTATTTCTCTCTGCTCTCTGGCATTATGCTCTTACATTCCACATTTCATCTTCAAATATTTAAGTTGTCAAGGAAAAAATAAACTAGCCATCATACATTCATTATATTGTGTCAAATAGGACATGAAGGAGACAGCTTTCTTTTTTCCTGTCCTCTGCTCTTGTCAATCAAAAGCACAGTAATTAAAAGAGGATGGGGAATGCTTTCAAATTAAGAACAAAGGAGGAGGCATTTTATAGGAAGAAGAGAAGAGTAATTAAAATAAATAAATAAAGGCTCTAGCTGTGTCTATTGTCCTCAGATGAGCTGTTCTGAACTGTGGTTTCACCAGCTCACCCGCTCCCCTTCACCCCCTACTCATCCTCCTCGAGTTTCTCCTGAGAAAATACTGCAGACAGCATGTGTTATCTACACTCCTTAGCACATTCTTGGAGTTTAATATAATGTTAAATACTTGAATACAATGAAGATGTGAACTAAATTTTTCTCATTTTCCAGATTAGACAGGATTAGGACAAACTGAAGACACAAACATTTAGCATGCATAGAATCATCAACAGAGAGACATTACATAATCGTCATTTGGTTTTTCTTAAATTAGAAATATTTTCCCTCACCTACGCTTCATTCCACCAGCTGTGACTGAGTCATTCTTTCTTCATGATAAATCAGTTAATAATGGAAGATAGGAAATGGGATTTAACTTTTTGGCCAACTTTGAATCTTGATCACCATATCTAAAGGACAATAAGTTTTTAACTAATTGGCATATCCTATAAAAGCTCTTGTAGTGAAAATAAGTCAAAACATTCTACCTAGGTCTTCCGATTCCTGGAAAACAGAGAATATATCCTTCTGTCCTAGAAAAATGAGATGTGAGTGTTATTCACTGGGGAAATCCTGGTTTATGGGATTATATTAGAGCTGCTACTATTCAGTTATATTTTTAGTTATGTTCATATATTCACACCAATATATATAATAATTTGTCATTATTCTAATTTCAACATTACATTTTAGCTTTTATGCTGTGTGTGTGAGTGTGTAGTTTCATATTATGCATGTAATGATGTGTTATTAAAGTTAAAAGTCATTACAGTACATAATTTTTAACAAAATAATTTGCATCCTACAAGTTTGAAGTTATCAGTCACACAAACACATACACACACACTTTCTCTCTCTCTCTTTTCAGATTGGGAACCCAGAAGTGCAGCTATTATGTTTTGTCTTTAAAAGAAATCATAAACAAAAGTGTTCCATCTTATTTCCATTTATTTGAGGGTATGGAATCAAGTGATAAGCCCTGGAAAAGAGAAAACTTACATATAAAAATATTCTACAATATGATGCTTGCTTAATTAAAATGAAAATGTATTTTTGGACATAAAATAAGTTATAGAAATGCTTATGATAATTAAACAACAAAAATTCATGCCATTTTGGCCCAAGCACTTCAAATTCATGTAAGAATCAATGCAAAATGTTTTTATACTATAGCATAATATAAAACTAAGTAAGAATGCATATAGGACAATATTTTATAGAACAGTGGACTAAACTTAAAACCATTGCTAATAGAACTTTTCATTCATATGACACTATAATAAAGCCAATTAGGAGACTGGAGTTGGGGCCCAATTTTGAATTGGCTTTCTCTGCTGTAGTTATGGTACTTTCATGCCTATTTATCTGGGTAGTTATTTCCCCTGACAACCGTACAATGAGTTTTTTACATAATTTTATGAGAACCACGTTATAACAATGAATTACTAAGTCCAAGATTCCAAGTGAATATTTTGCAGCTTTATAGCAAGGCTTTGTGTCCGAATTCTGACTAGCTGGGGCCTCTGGAATGAATGGTAATTACATAGATGCATCTGCTAACCTGTTCTCTTCGAGCTTACTACTCATTTTAAATTTCCCTCACTACTGAAAGCAGACTGAGTTTAAAATCAGTAAAAATTATGGTGAAATTTTGGTTCTTTTCGCATCAAGCACATCATTTCTGAAGAAAACAAAAAAGGTGATCACATAAGGATATCTGTGATGAAAGTGGTCATCTCCCTAGCTCATGGTATATTTAGAAACATGAAGAACCTGCCTTTGAGATATTCTTGAAAAACAAAAAAGGAAAAGGAAAAGATCAAGAAAGAGAAAGATAGATAGACTCATCTTGAGTTTGGCTTCACTCCTTCAGTATTAAGTATATGTCTGGAGCTGGAGAGGCTGGGGGTTGTCCACCACTGAAGTATGTCAGGTACCCACTGCAAATTGTCCTCTGCATAAAACCCAAAGTCATTTTTCACAAAGGAACAGGGTGTGGCTGGATACACATCATATCCAAGGGTCTTGGCTATACTTGTGAGTGAAACATTTGAGGTAGGACTAGAGCTGATTCTGTGCTTTTAGAAAAAATATCACTTGTTTATTGCACCAGGCAGATATTCATTCTCCAGTGAGGGGAACAAAAGCTAAATACAGAAGTTAAACAACAAATTATAGTTCATATATTCTCATTATCTGTGACTGTTATATTCCATAAGTTGTCGTGAACACTGAATTAGCAAATCCTAAACTATATGTGAACTTCCCATCATAACATTTTCATCAGCCAATCAATACAAAACCAAAATGTGGGTGTGTTTCTGTTTAAGGACACTTTATATCATACATATTGTCCATTCATTAAGATTGAACTGAGGTCCAACAGCATTGCAACTCATGCCTGAACAAAGCTTATCTTACTCTCTTTGTTAGGCACGTTACAGCCTTCCTGCACTTAGGAACTTTAGACAGCATTCAGCACCACACTTGAGGACCATTTTAAACAGAAAAATCGACAAGAAAAGGCAGAAAAAATCCCAAAAAAAAAAAGGTGGCACTAAATAGACTGTCAAAAGGACACTTGTTTGGAGTATGAAATCTGAAATAAGAAGGCAGAGCTTTCCTTGTTACCCTGAAGCAGACACATGTGCACTGGCTGACTCAAGTTTTCACAGAACTATGCATGTCACATATGACTACAAAATTGCACAAGTATTGATTTGGGGGTTACAAATATATTTTATTGGGTAGGTGGCTTTGTGAATACAGAATCTACAAATATGAAATCCACTAGTAATGAGAATGAACTATATTCCTGCAATCTTGCCCCCACTATAGCCTCTATCTAGATCCTTTGTAAGCATGCCACTTCATAATTAGCAAAAATAACCAAAGTCACCTTTTTGGAGCCTCTGTCTCAGTTACTTGACCCCCACACAGCCCCACATCCCATTTTTATTTTTATTTTTTTGGTGTTCACACTTCTTGGGACAAGAAATGCTTTTCTGGCCTTTGACTAGGCAGTACCACAAGTAGCTTTTACAATAGCAGCTTTGTTTGGGTCCCTCTGTCAACCAGGGAAAGTGAATACAATGGAAACCTGGGGTCTTCCAGCAAATTGTCTTCTCTCTTAGCACTGCCATTTGTAGCTAGCTACGTGGGGTTCAGGGTGTGGTTCTGATATAATGAAATCTAGGACTAGCTCTCAAGTAGAGACTTTGGAAGCACAAGGAACCCAGCAGCTAATTCTAACATGGGGAATGTAAATAGACACAATTTGGAATTACTGAAGTAAACAAAGTTAGGAAGAATGAGAAAGCTGCTAACTTTTAGGGCCTCTTCATTATATCTAAAACTTAAAATTAAGTGAATATGATTAATAATGGAATTCTTATAGTCATATTTCCTATGGATACTTTTCAAATTTTAACTCATCCATGAAATCAAATGCATATTGAGAAATTTTTATGATCTCACACAGTTAGAACTTATTGGGAAGTTTCCAGATTCACAAAAGGCCCCCCAAAAAGAATTATGTATGAATTTTTTTCTACATCAGGTTTTTCACGCAAGTGCCTTGTGGATGATGCGTGTGTGTGTGTGTGTGTGTGTGTGTGTGTGTGAGAATATATACATACATTTATATGTGAATACCAATTTGTCTAATGCGTAATGTCCTCTTCAAAGGATATTAGGTACTTTATGATGACTCCATTTCCCACCCTAGCTTGCTCAGGTTCCTTTCAAGTATTCACAAAGAACGAACTTTTCAGAAGCCTTCTACCATCTGCTACAGTTTAGCAACTCTTATGTATTCCAAAATATGAGGATTCATCTCAATTACCTGATATAATTAAGCAATTCAATCCTATTTAATAACGTGGTAACAAACAGAATTATCAGAGTTCCTAATGTAGGTTAACATTGATGATATTGTTACTAGTTGGAGACAGTGTCATACCAGAAGTTCTTACTGGGAGTTACAAAGTAACCACAAAGCAAACATGTAGACAGGGACATCTCCAAATACTATAAAGATTTCTAATTTATGGAGACAATCTTCAGACCAATAGGTAATATACGAACACTTATTGTAAGAATATTTCCTATAATATAATGACTACAACTATATAAGAAAGATTAGACCAGATGCGGTGGCTCACACCTATAATCCCAGTCCTTTGGGAAGCTGAGGCAGGAGAATTACTTGAGGCCAGGAGTTTGAGACCAGCCTGGGTAACAGGGAGACCACATCTCTACAAAGAACTTTTAAAATATCAGCCAGGCGTGGTGGTACACAGTTGTGGTCACAGCTACTCAGGAGTCTGAGGTGGAAGCATTGCTTGAGCCTGAGCAGTTGAGGCTGCAGTGAGCCGTGATTATGCCTCTGCACTCCAGCCTGGGTGACAGTGCAAGATCCTGTTTCAACAACAAAACAAACACACACAAAAAGTTAAATCTTTTGGAGCTTGAGCACGATCTCCCTATAACTTGATAACAAAACAAAATAGTGGCTACTGGGCTTCTTTTTCTCTTTCCTTTCAATAATTTGCTTCCAAAGGTAGAGCAGATGCCAAGAGGAAAATCTCCAGTCACTATATTTAAAATGGATTGGTCTCTTTTTGGACCTTCTTCAAAATAATAATAAACATTGATTTGCTGTATTAATTTGTCCTAAAAGAAAGAAAATGCACAATCAGTGACTTTTCATAGAAACATCTTCAGCTTGTTTTTACTTGATAATATCCATGGGATGTAGGATGAGGTCACAGAAATTGAGAGGAACTAGTGACAGAGATAAAGGAAAGGAAACAGAGAAGTGCTGTTTCTGGGTTCATTTGCTATGAAGCATAGTTGAAAGCATATGAAAAGACGCAAGGGTATGGAGGCTTTGGAATTAAGTGTTGAAATTTCAGGGCACTCTACTACTAATTTTACCAGTGTACCACAAACCAAAAGATTTCAATGAAAACTGCTCTTCTCAGTATGAATCTTTATATAAGTTAGATACAAGCAATAGCCAGCTGAAATGGGAAAGGTTCCCTTGACCCCCTGGGAAGGCGTGCGACAGGGGGAATGGCTCACTTCTTCAGTGCCCCGCTGCTGCTGCTCAATCTTTTAGGGGAGCATACAGACGGGCAGGGTGAGGGGTTCCGACCCCACGGCAGCATCTAGGGGTGAATGCCTACAGCTACGGAAGCCCCAGTGGGCTTATGCTGCCGTGAGCTCTTTCAGTTTTGCCATCTATAGGAGGCTTGTGTTAACCAGCTCGATTAGACCCTCTACCTGTCGCAAGGGCAGAGGGCTTTCTGTATCCCGGGTTCTTGCCTTGGTGTACCGGAAGAATCAGAGCAAGCCTGGGCTTGGAGAATGAGTGCAAGTTTTATTGAGTAGAAGTAGCGCTCAGCAGATGGGGGAAGCCAGAAGCGGATGGAGTGGGAAGATTTTCCCCTGGAGTTGGGCCACTCAGTGGTCTGGGCTCTCCCCCCACCGCGCCGGCCAAACTCCACATCGTTCCGCTGGTCGATGGCCTGCGGGTATGCCAGTGCCTATCCGTGTGCTCTCGAGGTCCTCTTGACGTCCAGCCGCTTGTGTGTTACTCTGTCAATGTGTTTCTCTGGATGTCCAGTCGCTTGTGTCTGCCTACTAGGGCCTCAGGGTTTTTATAGGCACAGGATGGCGGCGTGGCAGGCCAGGATGATCTTGGGAAATGCAATATTTGGGCACCAATGTAAAAGTGCCTGTCCTCACCTAGGTCCGTGGGCACAGGCCCGAGGGTGGAGCCCTAGCGAGGAACCACGCCCTTCCCTTCCCAGCACCTCCCTGCCCCCACTTCGGTAGCACAGTGATGCTACGTATTAGTTACAAAGAAACGCAAACTGGCAGACTGGCAGACCAGAGGCCGGGTTTTCTTCTAGTAAAACAGTTTTATTTGAATACTCTTTCCTTGGGATTTTAAAATTTGTTATTCACTCTACTATTATTAATACTTTATTCCTAACCACCATTACCCTTTTCATTGACTGGCTTTGTTTGTCTAAACGCTGGAAGCATTTGCATTTACAAACTATGGATTGAGACTAACAGGCAGGCAGACATGGTGTCAAATAATCTACAAAAGTGTACAGTAAAGTAGAATACTTTACTCCTTCTCCTTCTGGTGTCCATCTCCTTCTGGTGTCCATCTTCTGCCATTATGTTAAGAATTGTAGGTGAGATTATTGATAAATCTTAAGCATTTAAGGAAGGATAAATGTACATATTTTACAAGTAACATAACTCATTATCATGACTCCTGATGCCCTAGTGCAAAAGAAAAAGAGAAAAACAAAACCCTACAGTTCTCAATTTTTAAGACCAAAGTTTAATTAAGAAAGAGGAAACATAGCATGTGGAGAAACTCAAGGACAAAAGAGTTCCTACGATCCAGAATGACTTTTAAGGGGGTTTGTTTTTGGTTGCTTTGCATTCTTGCTGTTTTATTTTCAGTAGTGGTTGGGTTGGGGGCATATTAGAGTATTTTGGATGGATGAGTTTTGCAAAGTGCCAGGCAATAAAACATCTGTTATAAAACATGTGTAATAGCTTTGGGGCATGGACCGAAACCAGTCAGTATTATTTTGAAGTGAGAGAATGAATGGCCAAATACATAAGCACAACCTGCTATTTATTATTATGATGATGATTATTGCTATTTTAAAGGATCATTTAATCCAAATAATTTACTTTTCCTATAAATTGCACATTTCACAAATATATTACCATAGTGACTATTTAACATATTCTTATAATATTCTATGTGATAGAAAAAGTCCGTACATTATACTCTAATCCTCTTAGTATTTCACTGGTTGGACATATTCTTGGAAATGGTGTAAAGATGATCATAAATTTATTTTTTATTTGAAACACTTTGTTTAAAAAATAACCATTGAACATAGACTGTAGATAGCAAATTGAGCCAAGCACTTTAGTAAAATAAAAAAAAAAAACCTTAATATATTATCAACATCTCCAAAAGTTTAAATTATATCGAACAAAAACCATGGTTAAATAAAAGTCAAAGGGTTCAAAAGATTTTCAGATTTAAGAAAACCTTATTTAGGTAAAGGGGAACAAGTGTAGTATATGAAGCAGTAGGAATATATAATAAATATGAAGAATGCAGAAACTAGCATACTATGAGCATAGTGCATAGCAAAAACACAGCATCCTTTGAGCTAAGCTATGTTATGCAGCACTAAAATAAATATATATGACTTACAAACATTTATTTCTTACTCTGCCAATGTGCACCAAGGAACTAGGTAACTCTCAAAGACAGATGTCTTCTATATGGTGGGCTCTCATTCTAGATTATTTCAATCTTGTAGCATCTTCATATCAACATATCTTTCCAGATTAAGGGGGGAAAAAAGCATAGATAATGTCAAACTAACTCTGAAATACTTTTTTATCCAGGAATGATACACATCACTTACATTAATATTCATTGACCAAAGCGAATCACATGATTATTACTTTAGTGAAGGAGAATCTGGGTGCCATGGTTCATGCCTGTAATCCCAGCACTTTGGGAGGCCGAGGCCGGTGGATCACTTGAGGTCAGGAGTTTGAATCAGCTTGGCCAACAAGAGATGAGTGAAACCTCATTTCTACTAAATATACAAAAAAATTATCTGGGCATGGTGGTGCATGCCTGTAATTCCAGCTACTCAGGAGGCTGTGGCACAAGAATTGCTTGAACCTGGGAGGCGGAGGCTGAGGTGAGCCAAGATCACACCACTGCACTCCAGCCTGGGCGTCATAGTGCAACTTCATCTCAAATAAAACAAAATAAAAATAGTCAAGGAGAGACATTCTTGGAAGAAGAAGAAACCTAGAATTTTGCTAATAACTAGTCATGTTTACCACACCACTGGATTATGGATTGGTAAATTTTATTTTTACATTATCCAATGCACTAGTTCAAAATCAATGATCAATTACATAATGTTTTCATTATGTAATTGATTATCATTTATGTAAATTATGATATGCATAATACATTATACATATACATAATACAGTATGTGTGTCATTTCAATGATAATCAATTACATTATGTCTAAGCAATTTATACACATCGCCCCAATTAACACTAAATATAGCGTCAGCTTTGCTTGTTAACAATGTGCTAAAATACATATGCAATAAAACTTCTTCAAACGAACCCAAAAGGTTCTGGAAAAGAATGTTTTTATAGCTATCATTTTAACTGTATTCCTGAAACCACTTCAACATAAAAGAAATTCTTGGAGATCAAAACAGAGAATGATTACTTGCTAATAGAGGGTAGCATGTGCTGGTGAACTCACTGGGGCAACTGTCAAAGAAAAAATTACACTAGTTTTTCAGAATATATCTAGAATATTTCACTCAATTAGAAAATAATCTTTTTAAAGCATGTTCCTAGATAAGGCTGTAGAGAAAGTATCAAGAAATCCCACCCACCCCCTGAAAAAATGCAGTGACAAAATTTAAAACTATCATTCATTTGGATATTTAAAAGCATATTTCTAACTTCTTCATAAAATATGACATGAGAAGTCTTATGGCCTAAAAATTAGAGTTTTAACAGGACATGAAGAATAATAAACAAAATCATATATACTTTAAAAACAGAAAAATCAGAACTACAAAAAAGGTAATAGCCATTGTAATTATGAAATAAAGATATGAACATACAATGTATGTAATATGAGGGCAAGACACTATTAAAAATGACAAAGGTGACTTGAAACTGAATCAATGGCAACTTTTACTTAGAATTTATCATTGTAATTAGAAACTAAGGGTTTCTAATGGTTAAATACATTAGATGTAGCTAAAGAGACAATTGGGAAATTGGATGATACATCTGAAGGAATCATCAGCGGTATGCTAGTAATACTCTCCTTCCAAAAAATTAACTCTGATTTTTAACATTTCAAAGCTTTAAATATTCTGGCCATAACCTTTTTCAAATTAATGCTGGTTTAAAAAGTGGCTCACAAAATTTCTGAGTATTTAAAAATTGGCTCTTGAAAGTTGGTATAGATCAACTACAGTATGTCTGAATATAGTATAGATAATCAACAAAAAGGATATAAAAGTGAATAGAAAGGAAGGACAAAGTGATAAAGTCTAAAATGTATTTAAGAAAAGTAACAGAAGGAGAAAGAGGTGAAGATGCAATTTTCAAAGAGAATATAAGTAAGGGTTCTTCATAGTTAATAAATGATATATGGTTTTAAATTCAAGAAGGGAAATGAATCTCAAGCAGAATCAATTTTTTAAGAACCTGTGAACCTACAGAATCTAAAAGACAAATAACATACCCTAGAACCAGCCAAAGATTACCTACAAAATAGTATTTATTATATTTACAGCTAATTTCTCAAAAACAGCAGAGCAAGCCAGGTGACAGTGAATAATGCTTAAAAGAGAATGACCAGATATGGGACCATCCCCCCTCACAGGAATCAATGCAGAGATTGTGTTGTGGAGCTCTGTAACCTATCTCTGCCCTTTTGCATTAAGCGAACAACAATAGAAAGTGGGAGCTCTCTCCTTTCATCTAAAGAGTGAGAGCAAATTGTGGAGAGGAGGGATGTAGAAAAGGGGATTTCTTAAATCTGTGAATCAAGTCCTAGGCAAAGTCTTAAGTAATATATATGCAAAATTGACAATAATCAGCATGATGAATGCTTTGAGAAATGAATTACAAAGTGAACTATGATCAAAGATTCAGCTTAGTCTCAGTGCAGTACACAAGTGAGACAAGCTAGAATAATTTTTCAAAAAATTCTCAAAAATAATAAAATAAAGGTAATAACACACGTTGACATTTTAAGACACTTCTAATATGATACTTATATGATAAGGTATATAGTTATTGCACTTTAATAGAAAGAATACAAAAGAATTTTATTTTGAATATTAATATGGTCCTCGTTAGGATATAACTTAAACATGTAGAATAGAACAACAGAATATGTCCTAAGAATGCAGAACGAAAACAGATGAAAATTAAAAGTAGATAAATGAACTGAAAAACAAATAATAGCAAAAATGAACAAAGCCAAAAATTTGTTATTAAAATATATAATAAAATTTAAAAAGTGTATTAACAATATTGATTCACAAAACTGTGAAAAGGAATGAATAAATAACTTTGAGACTGAACAAACTCTATAATTAATATACATAGATATTAAACAGATAATAAGAGAAGAAAACCTTTTTGTCAACAAATTTGATTAGGTAAAGTTGACATTCTTAAATAAAATAATAAAACATCTTTAGAAATAAATTAAAAATTGAAAGAAAAAACACAGATGGACTATCACGAAGCACAACTGGAACAACTTGAGCATCAAAATAAATAAATGGCAATGAGTTAAAATGTGTCAAATAATTTTAAAAAAGAATCTATCAGTCTATAGCAACACATAAAAATAATCAAAGATTTTTCTTACAGGGGACTAGGAATGAATACAGAGGAAAAATGGAGCTGAAGTTTGCCCTTATGTGTTTTCTGCCCTCTGTTTAATACATATTGCAACTCTGTTTCTCCATCACCTTTGTCATTTCCTTACCCATCTCATCCCCACACTCAGAGACACACAGAGACACATTTATTATCTCTTATTCCAGTTTCTCAATGCATGAGTGATTTCCCAAATCATTACTGTCTGAATTTCCAAAGATGAGGTCCCAATTTCTGTTAATCTTAGCAAACTCACTCATCAGGATGATTTCAATATCATGTCATCTTTCCTGCTCCTTAATTAAAATGTGGTGCCCTATAGTTATTCATAAGTTTCAAAGTTATGGTTCACTTATGTTGCTCTGAACACCATTTTAATTCATCATAAGGTATTTTAGGTTGATAACTGCTCTACCAGTTACGTACTCCAGGGCAATAATTTGTCTGAGCTTGAAAGGAAGCTGACTTGATCCCTTGGAAAGCTTAGCTGGTCCATATTGATTTAACTTGCCAGAGAGCCTTGCTCCCAACTCTGTCTCGTGTGCCTATAATGTGGACAGGTCTAGCAACAGACCAGTCTTTTTCTGGTCATCACTGTTCATCTAGGCAAAACGTAACATTTTGATAATAAATCTCCCATATTCCAGGATATATTTTTCCATGCTAAATATCCCAAATTCTCAATTATTTTATCCATTACACATAAGATGTAACTTCCAGACCCTGGATCATCCTAGTCATCTTTTTTGTATTTGCTCCAAGAAGTAGACAGGAAGTCAATAGTGGGACAAGCATCCTCTAATTCCACTTGTTTATAACTTGTCACTTCCATTAATATGTAAAATATATGAAGACAGGCACCCATATTAGGCACATGTGAATGAATATTGTCTGTTGTTGTTGTTCCTGAGGCATTATTTTTAGGCTAATTACCTGAATTCTTTCCCAAACTCTTTTAATTATAAAATTAAATTTATTTTGTGTCTCCAACTCTCAAATACCTAACAGTTAGCGATTTCTTAAATTAATCTCTATCATAGTTTTTGAAAGAATGGGTATGTGATATTGATGACTATTAGTTGGGTAGCACATTTGGTCCTAGCACTTACCCAGATTGTTAGTAAATGAAAAAGAGAATCATTCAAGATTGGGAGGAATTCAGATTAAAAGCTGAATTCCAAGACCCCAAGTATTTCTTAGACAATGCAGCCTAGACTGGGACAATGACTTGCATATTACAGTATGTGAAATGAAGCCTAAATTTTTCAACTGGCTTATTGTTCCACAAAAATTTCAACAACATGAAGGAAATCTTAGAATATCATGCTATTACTGTTCATCTTTTTTCTAAATAGATCTTCCCGGTCAACTGTGTTAATATGTCATGATCATTACATGATCATTACCTTATTTTTATATTTGCCTTTTTAATGTGCTTACTGGAGCTGGAGTTAAAGTTATAAACTGTCTTGTCAACAAAACTTTCTGTAGTAACTCTTCTGCATAATGTATTTTTTATTTTACAACTTCTGGAGGTGCTAGTTACGTCAATTACTTGAACTCTTTCTGCCTTCCCATTCTTCAGTTCTACAAATATTGTCTACATCCTCATGGATCCATTGTAACCACATAGTACTTATGATTTTTTGAGGTCAAGGAAACTTATATCTCCTGAATCTAACACACAGTGGCTATCTCAACACAACAGCTGTGTTAGCAGTAAAGGAACTGCAAGGCAAGAAGAGTAAAGAGAGGAGGGAAGAAAAGGAAAGGGAAAAATAGTGGAGAAAATATTGACTAGTGGAGAAGAATCTGAATGCAAGTTTTATTAATTAGATTGAGGCATTCTATATAGACGCGCGGGTCCAATTTTGTAGCTTTCCTTTATGATCATCACACTTCATGACGAAAACAATTGAGTGATATCTCTTCTAATTCTCACTGTGGCAGATCTTCCTTATTTTGGGGAGAGAAATGGTTTACAAGCCTTTGCTAATCATTATACTGGAGAGACATTACAAAGGCGAAATGTAGAGAAAATGGGTTTGGACTGGATCTCTCTCTTCTCTGGCTGCCAGCAGTGAAGAAGGAAAACAGTATTGTAAATGTGATTTTATTGTCCTGTGACTATTAGTTGGGTAGCACATTTGGTCCTAGCACTTACCCAGATTGTTAGTAAATGAAAAAGAGAATCATTCAAGATTGGGAGGAAATCCAATCAGTCTTATCATTATAAAAGCACATTACCTTTGTGCTATGATTCCATCAGGTTCTAAATATTGATTTTGCTAGAATGCAGTCAAATAAGTAGTTTAAAAACCAGGGTTTTGTTTTCATATTTATGGAATAAAGTCTTATACTGAAAAATGCACACATTGTCTAATGTGCATATTTGTGTATTCTTCCTTTATGATTCCACAGACCTTTATGTTTCTATAATCACTCTTCTATGTTTCCACAGAAGAGGAAGAAGCATTCAATATGTTGTATAGAAACATGGAGTTTCACAAAGAGACCTTGAGATTTGAGATCAACCTCAAACTTTGTGTGATGGCATTTCCTATGCAATATGCATTTCATTACCTTCACTTTCAAATTTATGTTTCTTACTTTCAATAAACCTATGTAAAAATCACCTCTTCCAGCAAGCCTTCTGAAAGAGTATCCTAGGCAAGTGTGCTCACTGACCTTCATTATAGCTGCTTTTAAGAAGAGATTTTATAGCTTATGTCTAACTTATATACTTGTTCAGGAGAGATGTCTGTTCCGCATCCACATTACTCAGATCAGGGCCACATATGTAGTAGATTTTCAAATCTCTTTAGGAGTTTGTCTTGGGAAAAGGATTTATGATTCCTGGAGTGGGAATATATGATGATCAGGTGTTGGTGATCCAGAGAAAGTTGAGCTCCAGGTTCTGAAATCGTCTCTCAAAGTCACCTTCAAAAATTTATGTCAATGTGTGTCTATGTACACGTGCTTATGTGTTTGTGCATATGCGTGTGTGTGTGTGTGAGAGAGAGAGTTGCCTTTTCTGTTAACTAACTTCAATGGGCTATGCCTGAAGTAGTTCAATGGTCTTAGTGAGTGGGGCTTAAAGCAATACTTATCATACATTTTTTGTGAAGTATAAAGTCCTATAAACAGGCAAGATAGTAAGAACAGAGACACAAATGATAGTAGTTACAGAAGAAAAAAAAAATATTTAAAAGGGAAATAAGAAAGAAAGAACCTGAGAAGACACATTTAAAATGATCAGTGAAAAAAATCTAGAAAATATCAAAAGTGACTATTTCATTTATGGCCAAATAACTTTTAAATTTTTTGAAACTGAACACATAAAAATTTAAAGAATTGAATACAAAATGCCATGTATCATTTCTACACAAGAAGCCAAATTATATCGAGTCCCTTTCAAATCATTGTACACAGCAGAATGTGCAGCAGAAAGCACAATCTGTTCTTCAGTGAATTATTAGAAACCCCTTAATAGAATCTCATTCAAAACAGGCTAAATCTGTTTCAACAACTTTAAGGATCCTGAGTCCAGGACAAGATTCATGTGCATAGGTGATCTGGCTTCTATATTCCTCATGGAATGAGTCTATAAATTATCTAGCAGAAACTAACCAATATTATCATAGCAAAAGAGGTTTCTAAAGTTCAAAGTTCAAAATATTTTTCTGAAGTTTTCTGCATTCTGGAATATAATAATTAGTAGAATAAGAATTCATATTATAGTTCCATTAAAATATCCATTTTTAAATTTCTATGGATGCCTATCCAGTTCAAAGTAGGGAATGTAAACAAAAGCACTCTTGTGTTTATGTAGTTTGCATACAATAACTAAGATACAGTTATATGGTAATCACTCCGAGTAGCTTTAGTAAGATGTAAAACATTGGCTGGGCATGGTAGCTCACACCTGTAATCCCAGCACTTTGGGAGGCTGAAGCAGGAGAATCACTTGAGCCAAGGAGTTCAAGACTCTGTCTTGAAAAGAAAATTTAAAGAAAGATTTAAAACATTGATAGAGTGATACACAAAGTAATAATAAATCTCTAAATTCCTTCTGCATAGATGTAGATCGCCCTTCCCTCTGCTTAACATTATTGTATAGAAATGTGTAACATACATATACTATGTAAGTAATTATAGATTTATATATAATATGGAAGATTTTAAAAACTGAGCTGTATAGTTTACATAATATACACTTACGTATTATATATAGTAGTATGTACCTATGAAAAGTATATATTGACGCATTTTGTCATGATGAATATGGAAGAACCTATATTATTTGTATTTGGTAAACTATATAATGTTCAAATAACTGCAATTAATTTTTTCTTATAATAAATACACCGGCAATAATAAAATATATTATCAATATCAAAATTATTTTTATTGTCATGGTAACATTTTAGACTAAAAGAGTTCTTGCATATATTCTTAAATATACTATTAGTTTATATATACATATGTATGTGTGTGTGTGTGTTTGTATAGTGTAGACCCAACTGCAATCAAGATTTTGTAACAAGAGTAAGCTATTTAGATTAACACATTCCTCCAAGAGAAAATAGTGCATGTTCAAGCACTGTTAGTGTCTGTGGTTGATTAGAATCAAGTGCACTTTCTGCAAAAATGTTCTAATTAGAGGGCAGTATATGACTGATATCAATCTTGTTCATAGAATAGTATGTTTTAACTTCTTGGTAATCAAATTCTGCTATTTTTTTTTTTTTGGCTACATTTCTGCCAATATATTATTTGATATTCATCATCTTCTAATGAAACTTTAAACATTGAATTTTTGAACACCAGAATCTATGTATCTTTGTCTTATTTCTTACTCTGTCCTCAGGTGCTTTTGGCCATGGTCTCCATAGTCACATGTATGCCGAGCCTCTCCGATACTTTGCACCAACCTACATTACTCCATACAGTTTAAAACTTGTGTATTGCCAAATGTCTGCATAATATCTTTACTAATTTTGAACCTGACTCGCTCTAGTTATACAGGTCAAAGTCATAGGAATCAGTCTCGGCATTTTCTTTTCCCTCATATACTGCAATGGACTTAATGTTATGTCCCTTTCAAATTAATAAGTTGAAACCCAACCCTGAATGTGATGGGATTGTAAAGAGGGGCTTCTGACAGATGATTAGGTCATGAGAACAGAAATCTCCTAATTGGGGTTGGTATCATTATAAAAGAGACCCCAGAGAGTCAACTTGCCCCTTTCACCGTGTGAGAACACAGTGAGAAGGTGCCATGTATGGACAAGAAATCAGGCCTTTACCAGAAACTGAATCTGTGGGCGTCTTATCTTGGACTTCCCAAGTTCCAAAACTGTGAGACATAATTTTCGTTGTTATAAGCTATCTGGTTTATGGCATTTTGTTATAGCAGCCCAAACAGACTAAGGGATGTGCCATATTTCATTTATTCCAATTCCTGTCACTTTATTACCTAAAACACTTTTATAAATACCCACATCTTTTCATCTCTACTTCTGCGCTGGGTTAAATTAGTATGTCTCCTACTAACCAGTTTGGACCATAATCCCAAAAGACACAATCCTCAACGCCGTAATCTCTGATGCTGAAATCCCAAAAGAGTGAAATCTCAAAAATATAATTCTGGAAAAATATTTTTAATTATTTAAAAACCATTTACGTACATTTTTAAAAAGAAGATTTATTTGAGAAAAATATAAAACATGTCAGAACAACTTCATAGGCCACTTTACACAATAAAATAAGCAATGATAACATACATATTTTTGTATGTATAAACATTCAGCTATACTAACAGCAGTCTCACAGGTATAACAGTTATGAGAAGATGAACTATATTAATTAAGAAATCAAAAGTTAAATGTCTAAACACATATCACTATGGTTGGTAATTATGTACACCAGTTTTATAACTGCAGTCATCTGAAATACCACAGTGAACAACCTGTTTTTTGACAAGATTGATCGAAAACCATGTTGGGTCACCACCATATTTGCAATCACTCTACAAGATGAGGTCTTGAGAAATTTTGTCTTTCACAAATGCAGATGTACATAAAGAACATCTTTCCACTTATTGAGAGGGTTTCAACACTTTTACATACTTGAACAATGCTTATACACAAAGACAAATTTGTGACAATGCACTTTCATGGAGACAAATTCACAAAAAATATATAAAATAAATTTGAACTCTTTAAAAGTCCTTACACATTTATATCTCCAGTATTGGAAATGATGTGAAAATAAAATATAAAAAACAGCCAACTGTAAAAAATAATACTGACAATTTAAAATACTAGGAAAAAACACACAAAAAAAGTAAACCTTAAAAATTAAAAACAAAAGAGTCATATACGAAAATATATTATAGGACAGATTATGGGCAATTGCGAAGAGGTGGTCCATAAGAGCTGACCAAACTTCACTTTCATTAATTATATTTTGCAGTCTTGCATCGTGATAACTAGCTGCTTTTTTCTTCTTGTGGGGCATGACTTTCATCAGAAAATATATTCACATTCATTTTCTAGTTGGCACTCCTCTTTTTGAAATTCTTCTGTGGTTTGATATATACTGACATGAGCATTCCTTACTAAATTTTCCCATTTTCCGTGCCATGGCTCTATGTTGCCTTGGCTATGTAGAAATCCACTCCACACTGACTCATATACAGACCACATATCTGGCAGAAACAATACTGGGAATCTAAGAGCAACTATGCAATATCATTTTGTAAGTATCTTCTTATTGTATTGTGCACAAAATTATTTTTGAATCAGTCAGTAACTTCTCTGACTTCTTTGGGCAGATCTTCCCCACCTCATCCAGCCAAACTTCAGCTTTAAAGGTTTCAACAACTGGGATTTTAAGCATTTGGGATTGTAATTTTCAGGATTTTAGACTTTAGGAACATTGATCTTTGAGGATTGTATTCATGATTATGGTGCCTTGGACTGTGTCTTTCAGGATTGTGATCGGCACCACCTAACATCTACTCTTGGTCGTGAATGTTGACTCTCTGCATTACATACTACATTATCTTAAAATAAGAACAAATCCCATGCTGCTCACCTGGTTAAAACTTTAAAGTATATTTCCATTGATCTTAAAAAACAGATCCAAATATTTAACCACCCTGACTACTTGACCAACCTCACCATGAACCTATTCCATTACTCTCCCTCCTGTAACAACACTGGCTTTCTTTTTGGTTTTAAAGTCATTTTATGTTCTCTTTTGTTTCAGGACCTTTGCTCACTCTGTTTCTCTTCATGGACTGACTCTCTGCTCACTTAAAAAGTTAACTCCAACTGACCTTTTATGGTTCAGCAAATTTCTCAAGGAACCCTCTAGAAACAATAGGACAGCCCTTTGTTTATAGTATCCTTAATTGACTCCTTTGTACACTTATTCGACTTAAGCAATTGTACAATTAGTGTTTTTCTATGCTGGTATGTAAGCTTAAATGAATAGTTCTGTCTTGTTCACTGGTTTAGTCTGAAGAATTTTTCTACCACTATTTTCCCCAAAGCATGAAAGTGAAGGAGAGCAACAAATATTTATTGAGTTAATAATTTAAAGAAATAAATTTCAAAAGTTTGTTTAGAATATTTATAGAAAATCGCAGTCCATTTGTTGTCTAACATGCTTTAAAGGAATTATCACCAACAGAAAGAATAAACTGGATGACATTTTACAATCATCCCTTAACTCACTCTCCTTTGTCTTAAGATTTAACTGTCAAAGATCTTGAAAATTCCTAAGAACAACTCTCTGAAGAATAAGTCCAAAGCCGGTTGCCCTTTCTTGTGTTTGTTTCTGTTCATGTAAATCTCAGCAGTCATCCTATTTTTCAGGTTAAATCAGGAAACTTAACATTTAGGAGATAAAGGTTCAGATAATCAGAAAATTGAAACAAGCATCCACATATCAAATTTATATATATATATATATAATATATATTGCATCTACATATTGCATCTATATAGCAATATATATTGCATCTATATTGCATATATATATATATATTGCATATATATGTATGCAATGCTTCTCCAACTTGTAAAGTTTGTCTCAGGGATGTCTGGGGCAGCAGCAGAGGGCCATGTATGCAACAGAGCATCTAGTGGAATAGTAACTAAAGTTATCAAATATCACCCAAAAACTTTATTAACTTCAGTATATTTTTCAGAAAGCCTCCAGGAGCAGGCAGATGGCATTCTTCTATTTGCAGTATTCCACTGCAGAGAACTAAAGTTTAAACTATCAGCTACCTGCCATTTCTGGAATTGCTGCAGATAAAAACTCTTTGATGATTTCAGTTTTCTGCTGCTTGCTTGCAGGCTTACAGAGAATAATTGCTACCATAAGAAACACTACTGAAATTGACAATAAACTGAATTTGGCTGGAAGTACATTGTAATTCTGTTCTATATTGGTGAGTTGCACTGCTGGGACGAGTGTTTGTTTAAAACCAAAACACCAAACAAAGCCCCAGCTTTAATGAAAATGTTGTAGAGAGAATCATCGTTGAGATATTTATGGCTACTAGGATTGAAATTGTTTGCTTGAAAGATAAAATTAGCTGCTTCTTAGAGTAGATTATTTGGGGAGTATAAACTGCTCCCAATATACTTGGACATGTCTGTAATGGTACAGAAAAGACAAAGAGAATGAAGTGTGAGTGAGGCATTTTGTGGAAAAAAAAATAGAAACCAAAGCAAGACAGCGTTTGTGAAGAAAAAAATTATAAGGGACGTAGATATGAGAAATAAGAGAAAGTAATTTGACAAAACTTATGAAACGAGTAGGAATAAAGGAAAGAGAATAAAGAATGGATAAAAATATGTATGCAAGATGAAAATAGCTAAGTCCAGTTGTCACTATTTATTATATTCCCTTCCTACACTTTTGCTTATGCTATTTTTCTGCTGGGATCGAAAAATATATATGTATAATTATATGTGATGATAATTTTATAGTTATTTCATATACATATGTCATAAATGTAGTATTACCACCTGCATAACTTTTGCCAACAAGAAGCCATTATTGATGGACACTGATTTGTACTAATGAATAATTGAGGGCAGGAGGGAAGAGAACCATCTATTCTGAAGAATTTCAGAATATGGTTTTGATCCCATAATGGTCAGTTGAAATTCTGTAATCTTGTTAGATAGGCATGAATCATAGCTGACATTAGTGCACCTTATAAAAGTTTCATATAAAGTTTTAGTCCCTTCCTTGGCACTTAATTCCCTACAGGTTTATCACTACTCCAATCGATAAGAACACATTTTCTATAGCAAACAAATTCTTGAGTGAGAAGCAACAAAAACAAACCTAAAGATAAAAAATTTGATTTTATCTGAATTTCTGAGCCCTTTATCTTCACCTTATTAATATTAGGTATTTGTGATACACAGTACCTGCCCATAAGCAGTAACATTAATTTTTTAAAGGATCTGTGCTATTACAGTAAGTTGGTATCAAAGGTTTTGCTACTGGCCTTTCCAAAGGGGCTCAATAAATCAGATACACACCAAAGTTACTGCTACACTATTAACTAAGGTAAAGCTGAATGTAAAATATTCTAAGGCAAGAAGAAAAACAGATTATCACAAAGTAACCCTGATTTAACAAGGAAGTAGAAAATAAAGAAATATAAAATGATTTATTCATGAGAACAAATAAGTAAGAAACATTAGTAAATATTGATTTTTGAATCTATACTCTCTTAGTTTGACTAGGGCATCCCATAGAGCACCTCAAGTTATACTGAAGTCCCACAAAGTCCTTTTCAGTTACCTCTTAATGATCTTGTTTTATTATATCCATCTGAGCTCCAAATGCAATTACTATGTATTGCATATGCTGTATACAAGATGCTTCAATGAGAGCTTTCAAATATATTATACATGTAATCTTTCTAACAACTCAGTGGATGATTATTAGTCCCATTTTACAGAAGAAGTAAATTTGAAGGTAAAATTACATAATTGGATCAAGAATAATACCGATGTTGTGGTATAGAGACTTCTGAAATGGATGAATTTGATGAGCACAGCAAATCCACTCCCATAAAGCAATAATAAAACTAGAAATAGATTGTCAAAACAACTTTTGGACACTGGACATTAAAAAGGGGTATACATTAAATTGGGAAGCATTTGTTTAAGCAAAAAGTTTAAGGCTTAGTGAGAATACAGAAGATATTCTGTTTTAGCCTGGGATTACTATCATACCCACTGCAGGTTCAAGACATTGAAATAGAATAAAGGACAAGAACCACATGATCATCTCAATAGATGTGGAAAAAAGATTCCATAAAATTCAACATCTATTGATGATAAAAACTCTGAACAAACCAGAAATAAAAGAAAGTGCCCTCATTCTGATAAAACACACCTAGAAAACAGTTGAAATTATACTTGAAAGACTAGATATTTTCCCACCAAACGTGTTAAGGATGTCAGCCTCACCACTTCTATTCAACATCATATTAGATGTTTGAACCATTGCAGTCAAGAAATATAGTACAAACCAATCAGGAAGTGAGAAGTAAAACTGTCTTTATTCACAGATGACATAACGCTATATTGAGAAAATCCTAAGGAAACCACATAAAAACAAAGAAAAAAAAACGAGTTCAGTAAAGATGCAAAATATAAGATCAATACAAAAAATCAATTGTTTTACATATACTAGCAATGAGCAATCCAAAACTGAAATTAAAAATAATTTCATTCAAAAGGACCACAAAATTAAACAACTAGCATTAAATTTAAGAAAAAAATGGTGAAGCTTTTCCACCGAAAACTACAAAATATTGGTAGAGAAATCATGTAAAACCTGAATAAAGGGAATGCCATTTTACATTCACGGATTAAAAGACTCAATATAGATGGCAATTTTTCCCCAAACTGCTCAGTAGATTCCGTGTAATCCCTATCCAAACACTTGCAGGCCTCTCCCCTCCCCGCCTCTCCTCCCCCCTTTACCCCTTTCCTCCCTTCCTTCCTTTTTTTCTTTCTTTCTCCTTCTTTCTTTCGTTTTCTTTTCTTTCTTTCTTTCTTTCTTTTTTTGAGACGGAGTCTTGCTCTGTCGCCCAGGCTGGAGTGCAGTGGCGTGATCTCGGCTCACTGCAAGCTCCGCCTCCCGGATTCAGCCATTCTCTTGCTTCAGCCTCCCCCAGTAGCTGGGAATACAGGCGCCTGCCACCACGCCCGGCTAGTTTTTTGTATTTTTTTTTTTTTTTTTTAGTAGAGACCTGGTTTCACCATGGTGGCCAGGATGGTCTCGATTTCCTGACCTCATGATCCGCCCGCCTCAGCCTCCCAAATTACTGGGATTACAGGAGTAAGCCACAGTGCCCTGTCTGCCTTTCTCTTCCTTCCTTTCCTTTCCTTTTCCCTTTCCTTTCCTTTCCTTCCTCCCTCCCCTCTCCTCTTCTCTTCTCTTTTTTCTTTTCTTTCCTTTCTGTCTTTTCTTTTCTTTCTTTTTTATTTTTCTTACAGAAATTGGCAAGCTGACCTAAATTTATATGTAAATAAAAAGAATCTAGAATGGCCAAAACCATTTTGAAAAAAAAAATTGGACAGCTAATAGTTTCCAATTTTAAAATATATTATAAAACCACAGTAACCAACACAATATGTTATTGGCATAAGCTAGGCACACAGATTAACAGAACAGAATCAAGAGTTCAGAAATAAACTTGTATTATGGTAAATTGATTTCTGATGGTGTCAAAGTAATTCCAAGAGAAAAGTATGATCTTTCACAACATATGCAAAATATGAACATATTGTGCTAACATGAACATGTTGTGCTAAATGAAAGAATCTGGATACAAAATAACATATATTGTATGCATCAATTTGTACGAAATGTCCAGAATAGGCAAATCCAGAAGGACAAAAAATAAATTATCAGTAGTCTAAACCTAGAAGTGGAAAAGAGGTCTGACTTCAAGAATGGAGAATGAGATCTTTTTAATCTGATGGCAATTTTCTAAAACTAAATGGTAGTGATGTTTGCATAATTTGGTAAGCTTATTAAAAATCATTGAATTGCACACATAACATGAGCAAATTTCATTACAGGTAAGACTTCCACAAAGCTGTTTTTCAAAAAAGCATTGGCTACCAATTATTAGCCACCTCTTTGTTTCATGCAAAAGCCTATGTGCTTCAACATTTTTAAATTTAATTTTCAAATCTTCAGAATTTTTTTTTTATTCAGATGGGGAAACAAACTCAGTGAGGTCAAATAGCATGCTCTAGCTTTCTAGGCTACCAAAGCCTAACAAACTAATAATGCTTTCTAGGCCTATAGTATAGTGGGTAAACAAGGCAAATATTTATTGAAATGTATTAAGTAGATGATGATTTAGGGGGTGATAATTTCATTACTCTATATCTTTCCTTTAAACATGTAATTTTTCTACTACATTGACAGAATTTGATTATCATTATATATACTAACATATATACTGAAACTTGGGCATACAAATCTTTTCTGAAGGCCTAAATCAGAAGATTGGTATATAGATATTGAGAATGGCCCATTTCTTGTACTCAATTATAAGCATTTCTAAATTTCTGAAAAGCATTTCTAAATTTCTTTTTTGTTTGTTTGTTCCATAACTTGATTTATTACTATCTTTTAATAACATTGAGGTACTCCTGAGTAATTTTTGGCTGTTGGTCTTAGCAGTAAACTAGAGGATGAACTGATCATCCAGGGTACTTCCATTTAATCATAGAGCAGCTTAGCAATTGAAAATATATATAGAAAACCTGAAGATGCACACACAAACACACACACACATAACTTAGTCCTTTCCTATATCTGTATTGATTTCTTCTATAGGCCTCATTTCATAATGTGCCCTGGAAATTAAATTATCCATTTAGTTCCAATAAGACTTAAGAATCTAATTGGATTCATAGGTGGTAATTTATGTAATATTAATGGCTACTTTTCAAAAGTAGCTAATTAACAGCTGACTTTAACCTTTTTTTTACAAAAAGAGGCTGAGCATAATAAAAAAATAGAAAAGGAAGGTAAAAAAATAGAAAAGGAAGGAAGGGAGAGAAGGTAAGGGAAGGGAAGGGAAGGGGGAACGGAAGGGGGAAGGGAGGGAAGGAGGAAGGAAAACAAAAATCAAAAAATCACAAACTCTTTTCTCCTCTCTCAACAGTGGTGTTGATTTAATTAGCAGAAAGACAGCCTCCATCATGGACATTTTGTGAACTGTGTGATACACAGTGTATCTGATTACCTTATGCCCATAAAAACAGCTAAATAATTTAAATGCAATTCAACGAAAATGTATTTTCAGTGGGAAGTTCAGGAGTTGGGTGATAGATTAAAAGCTTCCTGAAACACAAGTATTTTATAAAATACTGCTATAAAAATTCAGAATAAATTATGTTTTCTTTCCCTCTTTATGTAACTAGATTTCTTCATTTTGTGCTATTTTCCAAACAGCACTGAATAAATATATATTGAATTATTTTGATGCTTTAGGAATGAAAATGTAAGAATTCAGCATTATCATTACAGTTAAAACACAAAAGTTGCCTTTGCTGTGTGACCACCCTTCAAAGGTCTGATTCTACCTCGTGCTAGTCCCTACCCACATGGGCCGACCTTTTACTCACCTACAGAAGATTAATGGCTTTGTTTTCCTCTAGCCCACAATCAGACTTTTCAGCCCCTTCTAGAACTGATTTTTTATTTTATGCAAAGTATGTTGGTGGGCTTACATCATTCCCTAGTGGAAAGGGATTTGTGTCTGAAAAAAGTACTGAAACCATCTTCACTAATTGGTCCCTTTGTTGGCCAGCGAAGCAAAGAGGCCAAGAACTAAATGGGCCATAAAAATTTAGCTACAACCTCATCTAGAAGCTATCCCTTTAGGTCAGGTTAGCTGGTCTGATGATGTGGGGAAACATACTCCCTCTGCTCTAACAGTCTGTTTTGTGAATAAATAAAGCACTGCTATTTATCTTAAGCAACGCCTAACAATACACCTACCTAATTTATTATATAATATTTTATCATCTGCTACCTTAAATCAAGTCAAAATCCATAATCTATTGAGATTAGCTTTGAACAAAATGGAGTCCTGGAATCACCTACATCAGTTTCACCTCGAATGGCTGTTTAACATAAAGATTTCTGGGCCCTGCCTCAGAATCAGATTCTGTAAAGCTTCAAAAACTTGATGGAGATTTAAACTGGATGGGATCTTCAAAACTTTTCTCTTTAGGCTGTGCACCATCACTAAAGACTGTAATGCCAGCATTTTGAGAGGCTAATGCAGGAGGATTGCTTGAGGCCAGGAGTTCAAGAGAACCTGGGCAACATAGGCAGACCCTGTCTCTGCAAAAAAATAAATAAAATAAAATAAAATAAAATAAAATAATAAAATAAACTCTTCTGTTTAGAGAGTAGCATCATCTTGTGCTCTTTAGGCACCTAAATCATATAACCAAATGCCACCAACAAAAACTTTGGAATTGAAAATCTGTATCACAAGGAGTTGTCCCTGGAATATCTCAATGGTTTACCCCTTTGATTTTGGTGGTGACTCACGCCTGTAGTCCCAGCACTTTGGGAGGTCGAGGCGGGGGGATCACAAGGTCAGGAGATTCTCGAAGGGAATTCTATGATTATTTTTACTTTGCTAATGGCCCATATCACCAGATTATTGATTTAAGAATGCTTTAGTTTCTTGAAAAGTATCACTTAGGGCCAAAAGATGTGTACTCTAGTCTTGGGTTTGCTATATATAATCTCTGAGGCTGGGTACACCAAAGTTATTCTGTGCCTCCCTCTCCTTACCTGTTAAGTTTAACTTTGATAACCCTTGCCTAACTTATACACAACTAGTAAATTCAATTACTTACTATACCTTATTCTCATGGGAATGATATTTCTCAGTGTTTCTAAAAAGATGTAATATAAGAATGCTATAAAATAGTTATGTCATATTCTATACAAATATAAAATAAAATTATTATTTTCTCTTCCCCACTCTGATCTGTTCTGTATAGACTGATGAACCTACTCCTAAACATTATTTTTTGTTGTTGTTGTTGTTGTTGTTTGTTTGTCTGTTTGTTTTGAGATGGGGAGTCTCCCTCTGTCACCCAGGCTGGAGTGCAGTGGCCTGATTTTGGCTCACTGCAAGCTCCGCCTCCCGGGTTCACGCCATTCTCCTGCCTCAGCCTCCCGAGTAGCTGGGACTACAGTACCCGCCACCACAGCCAGCTAATTTTTTGTATTTTTTTAGTAGAGATGGGGTTTCACCATGTTAGCCAGATTCTCCTGACCTCGTGATCAGTTTTAAAGAAACTGCTGGATTTATTAGTATTATTATTACCCATTGTTTTAAATTCTTTCTTGACTCTTGTACTTAGAAGTGGAGGAGCTGCTGGTCTCTGCAGATACTCACTTGTGAGTTTGAGGAAACAAATTTCTAATGACTAGAAATTCAGGGTGGAAGAGAAGAAATTGAACTACCACAATATAATCACATCTGCCTTCAAACAAAACATATTTGTCCAGGGAAATGGATACAAATATCTTCTTTACCTTAAAAGATTTTAATTTACCCACATAATACTACCATTTAGAAAAACTGCAAAATGGTCACAATGTGTGAATACTAGACCACGGGAAAATTCAGCAAGGATAAAAATAATAATAGTAGGTTAAGGCATTTGGTTAGTAGATAACAAACCCTTTTCATACGTCTCAAAAAATTATTTAAAATGATTGGATTAAATTTCTAGTGACATTTAAAATGTGAAGTCTTTCAGGACAATTAATATATTCTGTGTCCTGTAGAATAAAAAAGAACATTTGACCTTGGTTAGGAATTAACCCTGAAAATAATTATCTCACTATAGTTTAACCATAATAGTTTTATTCATCTCTTTTTTACGGAATTTCCCAGATATATTACGTTGATTTAAAAAAAAATTGACTCAAATGTGTTATAGTCTCTTTCTCTTTTTAACAACTTTAAATTTAAGTTCAATGGAAGAGGAATTCATACAATTGGATGGTTATTCAGTCATGCTGAAGGACCACTACCTTCCATCCAAGTGAATTCCCCTTAAGCCAAATCAGAAAATCTCCTAAGTAATCAGGGATATTCAAATGATTTTATGAGAATGGCTCATGACAGATCTACCTATACACTTTGGGGTGCCTTTTGGAGTAAAATTCATGATCCTTAACACAAATCTTTTTCCGCAAATAGAAAACACACAGCTCAATCAGGCCATGAATTGGCATCTCCATACATAAACAACATCTTATAATTTAATGTATGAAAATGAATTGAGTTCCTTAAACTCAGATGTGGGAACACAGAGCCATTCACACTTCCAAGAGTATTTGTTTTGGGGTTTATGGAAAGAAAGGAGACTAGCCCCTTTCTTCCTTGAATGGGCCAAGGAGATTTTTTTTTTTCTCGCTCACAGAAACAGAGAGGATAGATTAGCAGAATGTTTCTGAATAGAAAGGAAAAGACATTGATGGAAGCAGTCACTCACTACTAACGTTTTAATCAGGGACCCAAAAGCACAAAGCGATACTGACTAAAAGGAACACCAACCCCTGTGTAAAATCCATCAAATTTGAACTCATTTTTATGCTTCCAAGTTTGTGTCAACTTTTTATATGCTAACTACATTAAAATAGTGTTTAAAAACAAAAACAAATAATAAAAATATTAATGGGGACATTCAATGTAGAAAAGTATAAGAAGATCTCTCTTTAGAGTAAATGTGATATTTCTCCTTTTTAATATCTTTACTAAAGGACAAACACTCATTTTCTTAATTTTTTTTATTCACTGCATTATAGTCTTAAAAATCAGAATTACGGAACTTGACATGTTCATTTAATGCATTAAACCCAAATAAGTAGATCATCATTGGAGACAATCAAAACAGGCAGCAAATGGGTTTGTAATGTGGTTAGGGTAGGCTGATTTTTTTATGAGGCAATGAGCTTGGCTTCAGCTGCCCACATTTTCAATGGGTTTCTTAAGCACAAAGGTGGCCATCAGGATTGGACAGCCATAAGCAATTTGTTACTAAGCCAAAAGACGAATTTGGCAACTGAGTTCTGCCATTATTGCTATTGCAGTTGATCTTACAAGTAAATGCCAAAATGACCACACTCTCTGGATACTGCTGACAAAACAAAACAAAACAAAAAACAAAAACAAACAAACAAAAAACTGTAGAACTGTGGCTCGCCAATCCTTGTTACCTTGCTAAATCTCTTTCTATATATTGTGTAGGGTTTCTAGCTTAAGAAAAAGCAGTGTTATTTTGGAGATGGATAAAACATGAGCTCACGAGGCAGTATATACAGCTATCAATGTAGTAACTTTACTATTATAAAGCTCTGGAGGGAAGAACTAATTTAGACTAACTATAACTATAATCTGCTCTGGAGAATTTTTAATTGCCAACTCCAGTGGGAAAGAAGTGACAACATCAAAACAAGAACAAACGAACAAAAAACTCCAAAAAAAAAAAGACCACCACCAATCTGAAATGGACATATGTTTGGCTATTAATAAGAAAATTTCCACCTAGAAACTGATGAGTGTATCATGGCGCTGACATCTGCAGTCATTAGAATATGGATGAGCTCTCCTGTTCTCTTTCTGTCAGCCTGAGTGATCACAGAGATGTTTGCTTCTCAGTTAAGTAAACTAGCTAATTATCATACTAAAAGTCTGATTCTCTAAAAGGACAAATGAAAAATCCATCCCAGAATTAGAGAGATTTGTAATGCAATATCATTTTCAATCCTTTCAGGATTTGGGAGTAGCGTGTTACATTCTTTCTTGACAGATGTATACTCTACAGTCCCATCCACACCTCCCAGGACTCCAAGAGCTTCCAACATGCTACTATAAAGAAATGAACAATATGATAACAGATTTCTTGCTCTCCACCACTTTCTTCTTGCTTTATACAATTCTCTTTCACCGAAGTTTACTCCAATAGTCAATCTCATGCCAGTTATTCTTTGGTTTCTCTTCACACAGTTAGGGGCAAACTTTACTAATTGTGCATAGAAACAAGAAATTGCAGTCATGCTCTTGCAAAAAAATTCCATCAAATATTTTAAAGAAATATGTACAAATCATTCTATTGATCTTAATTGATTAATGACAAAAGCAAATAAAAGGCAGGGACAGTGTAGTCTATTAAAAAGAGCAGATTTGTCACAGAACAGTAAGTGTGCACGACTCTCAATTTTCACTCACTTTCAACAAAGGGAAAATGCTTGCAGCATCTGCAGGAGATTATGCAACCATCTTTTACTAAATCAATGAAAGGCAACATTGTAGCCTAATGCTCCTGCCTATTTTACCTCTGGTTGAACCAAATTGAGTCCCATTTAGCTACCGGTTATGCTGCTGTTCATGAATTGCTGTTCTTTCTCCATCTCCTCCTTGATTTTCTCCTATGTGTTCAGTTAATTGCTTGGGAATGCCATTATTAAAATCCAGACTAGAGCTGCCCACTAAGCCAACACCCTTCCAATTCTCCAAACACCTGGGCTGTTGCCTTCCTTCCATTTTGCTTCAGAGATTCATTTCCAGGTTAGCTCCAAAGCAATTCTGATACTGAAATAACTGGGGATGGGGATGAGGCGGTGTCAGAGATCAAAACAAGTGTCATTTGGCCCACAATAACTTTCGATTATCTTCATGAAACAATTATGTAATTGACTAAAATAGATTGACCAACTGATTTTAGATGTCTCCTGAGGTTTGCATTGTTTGTCTTAGTCTGCAGAAGTTGTTAAAGAAGACAATTTGTGTCTGATGGGCTAAAATCTAACAGGACAGGAACCATCACATATTCAAAATGTAAACCATTAAAGAAGACAAAACATACTGTCCATAGATTAGGCTGTACCAGTCTATGTTTGATTGCTGTAACAAAATAAGCTGTGGCAGGGACTTGATTGGATTCACATCTCTGGTAAACAACCAGCTAAATCTCAGACCTTGGAAATAACACTTCCTCATCACCAAATTCTAGGAAATGAACTGAATTAGCTCTAAGATATCTATTTTCAATTCCTTTATTATTTTAATTGTGTGAGTTCAGAAAATCACTTTATGTCAGACCAGGTGTTGAGGCTGAGAGAACATTTAAGTTTGGTACGTCTGAGACAGAGTGGAAACAAGAGAGACTGGTATCCACCTACATTAATATACTTTTCTATGCATACCCGCTAACAGACCTTGCACCACTTTCCCCACTGGTGCCAAACCTGCTAAGACCTTGCAAGCTATTTGAAAAAGTTAAGATAAGCAACATTCTAGCACAAATCTTACGCAAAGCAGTTGACTATACCACCCTCATGCGCACAAGACCAGGAAAGGGCCAACTACAACCTTTGCCTTATTACAATACTTGAAGCCCCACCCAAGAAGGAGCTTATTCACCCTTTTCTGATCATGCAATAGAATTGTTAACATGATTTCTTACTGCACCTGCACATCCAGCACTCCCACCACACATGTAATGATGCTCACGTACCTCAGACATTTTTCCTGGCGCCCTCTTCAAAACACTGCAATGCACTCTTCTTGGATAGCCAGCCAGGCAACAATTCCTGCTTTACTGTGTCCCTTGTGCCTAACTTTTTCAAGCATAAATCTTAATAAAGTCTTTTCTGGGAAACTTGCTTGGTCTCAAGTTAATTTCTATTGCAGAGGAGCCTAAGAACCTGTGGTTAGTACCACGTCTACTTAGAACTCTACAAGTCAAATTTGAAGTGCTTGCCTTCCTGGGTCTATCTGAGATAGCTGGGGTAGAAATATACTACCACTTAGATGGTATGGAATTCATCATTTCTCTTTTATTTCTTTTTTTGAGACGGAGTCTCACTCTGTTGCCCAGGCTGGAGTACAGTGGCGAGATCTCAGCTCACTGCAAGCTCCGCCTCCTGAGTTCACACCATTCTCCTGCCTCAGCCTCCCGAATAGCTGGGACTACAGGCGTCTGCCACCACACCAGGCTCATTTTTTGTATTTTTAGTAGAGACGGGGTTTGCACCGTGTTAACCAGGATGGTCTTGATCTCCTGACCTCATGATCTGCCTGCCTGGGCCTCCAAAAGTGCTGGGATTACAGGGTGAGCCACTGGGCCTGGGCAGAATTCATCTTTTAACAACGCTCCTCCTATGACTATTTTCACAACATTGTTTCAGATCTGTTTAGATCATTAAATCAGTTAAAGGTACCATTTAGCTATCTCTCAAGTATATCCTAGATACCCTAGTCTAAGTTGCCCAGAATATGGTATGGTAAATTAGTTTTTACATCTCCTAAGTTCTGTTTGCAACATTGTTATCATATCACATTATGTGGACATTCCAGGAAGGGAGTTCAAAAGAACTTCTAGGAGAGATTTCATGTTACTTGGGAGGTAGTGATGTTCCTAAAATGGGACTGAATTTTAGAATTAGCACTAATCCTAATTATGTATGCAGTTTTATCCAAAAGAAACCAACATAAAATATTGAAGAGAGTAAGGGATTGAACTCTAACCTCCCACCCTTTGCTGTAACTAACTAGCTGATTGACATTAGGTAAAATTTTCTTTCGACTGGCCTTAGGGTACTTTTTTTAAAAAAGAACAAAGATCTGGACAAAAGGCAACTGATTCACTTATTCACTTTTAGGTTCTAAGATTCCAATTGAATTTCATTATCCCATTAGCTGACCATCTTGATTTCGCACCTATCCAATGGTGAATTACTTGTTCTTCTTTTTAAACAAGGTTTTAATGAGGCCCTCTTGTGAAAGTGCTTTAAACAAAATCGAGTGTTTGAACAAATAAATGATACGTTAATAAACATATGTCACCAAGAGGGTTTCTGAACAAAAATTAATGAACCAAAAGTCAGTATTATATGATTTTCACGTTGTTGCAACCTTCATGGCAAACACATTTTATTCTTTATTTTCTCTGACTTTTCTTTGGATAATTCTGACTTTATAATTAAAATCCCAACTATTGTAAGGGGAATAAATTGTTTTTTAAAGTAGTTTTTTGTTGTTGCTGTTTTGTATTGTTTTCATTGACAGCATTATGCCTCTCTGGAGCTATATACACTGGCTCTTGCACAAATACAGCCTAGCTAAGGCCATTCTGAACTATCATTGATGATAATGAATGCTTATATCCAGATGAGTTCCTCTCACTGTGAAGGTCCAGGTGGTGCCTCACATACAAACTACGCTCTAGTATACACCATCTTTGAACTTCACAATTCCCTGTGCCCAACAGGTGATTTTAAAAGAAAGGGTTAAATGGATAATTTTTGCAAAGTTGTATTTTGCTTTAGGAGTATTGTGGAAAGAATCCAAATCAAGAAGTAACTCTGGTTTATCTTTGAATCATAGAAATTTGAACCTAGAAGAGAATTTCATGAGATTTTTATTATTAACCTATTTCTAAGATAAGGACACTGAGACTTAAACTAATAAATGTCACCAGGTTTATCTTTTGCTTGTCTTCTTTCCAATGTATACACATGTACGACATGATATTTCTTAGAAAGTTTATGGGAACCCTCCTTGTTCCCATAAACTGAAATGAAAAAATCCCAATATGAAATTGATTAAAGTTGGTACTGGAGTATTTTTTTTTAAATGTACTTTTCACTTTTTCTTGTTCTTCTGCTTTGGGCCCCTACTGAGTTCTTCGTTCATGCACACTCATAAAACAATATTATTTTATAAACATGCCAGGCAATGAATCTGTCAACTACTCCTACCCTTTTATTGTTTTTTTTTTAAAGACCTTTTGTTAATCCAGAAAAAGGCATTGCCCACAACAAATGTTGAACTATGGTCCTCAATATGATGGTGTATTAGAATCATCTGGGGAGCATGTAAACTCTCAATGCTTAGTCTACACCCCAGACCAATTAAACCCAGGAGGAGTAGTGGTACTCAGGCAAACCAAACTTTAGAAAGCATCACAGATTATTGTAAAGTGCAAATAAAATTGAGAGTCACTGCATTAGAGTCCAGTCTATTATTTAAAAAGGGGGTGATTCTTCCAGCTCTTGAGTAACAACACAGTTTTGTGTACTCTGAACCCCACACATGCTGATAAGTACAATTTTCACTCATGAAACAATTAAGGTAATAGACTCAGAAAAGCCTGAACTTTCTTCTACCTATAGAATCTATAAATATTTTAATGGAAATTATTTTCAAAATGATAAAGCAAGTTTTAACGAATAACCAAAAACTGTTATTTTGACCCAAATCTGGACACTAATGCTGATTAAACACGGGGGATTTGATTCTACTCAAACAAGATAGCTCTCAAGTCTGCCTCCAAATCCCATCTTCTTTCCTGCTAATTTACCTCCCATGAGTATAACTGTGGGCCATTTTGACTCTCAAAGATACCCCTTAGAATTTTAATTGATCCATTTGTAACCTAAATATCATCCGGGAGCAGAGTTTGCTCTTGTTTATCAATATGCACAAGCCAAATGGTAGATTTTTGTTTGTTTTTAGTTCAGACCCTGCTGCTTCAGCATATGTTTCATAATGAAATGGTGCCCACATAGTCACATAGGTAAACAGAAATTCTTGGGTATCAGCTGCACATGAAACCATCCACTTTAAGGCATTCATTTCCTGAACCATGAATCCCAAACAATGAACAGGTTTGAGTTTATCAGCATGTAGCCTTGCCAAAGGGCTTGCAAGAATAACCAAATGGAAACCAGCAGACGATTTAGGAACACCTGCCTGATGCTTCTGTTGTTGGTCACTTGCCCAAGTCAGCCATGTTAAAGGGGAGAGTGTGAGCTACAATGAGACCTCAAGATTTGACATGGCTGTTGAATTGTAATGGAAAGCCATATGCCTACTCTATTTAAAGAGAAAATCATGTTGTGTTGAAATATATAACACCACTTTTGTCTTAATTTCTACAGAACTAGTAAACCAAATTTATCCTCACATGTTCTATTGATTTGAAGATCATGAATGGTTTTTACAGTCTGCTCCTTAAATAAGCTACCTGCATCTCTGTTAAAGCAAAATCCATAATATATTCCTTAAAATAGCTACTTATACTAAATTATACTTGAAGTCTTATGTTTGAAGAATTTTCTGAGATATTTGAACCAAGGCAACTCCATCTTGAGTGAGGGCTAGCAAAATTGAAGCTGGGACCTACTGGGCTGCATTCCCAGAAAGTCAGGCATTTCTTTCTTTTTTTTTTTTTTTTTACTTTTTAGCCAATTTTATTCAAATTTGCGAAATCTTTTTTTTTTTTAATGCAAAAGAATTAGAAAAGCACAAACAACACTTTAAAATAGCAGTATAAAGACCAAATCTCCATGGTGGTAAAACTTAACATTTGCCATATTTGAAAAATATATAAGCTTTAAACATTTTTATTGAGCAACCCATAAGCTTTAAAATGAAAGTATTATAGAGTTCATTATTATTTCAAATGTTACCAGTGAAATAACAATTTTATAGATATTGATTCTACTGGAAGAAATCTGTTTTTCCCTTATAATCACAATCTCCCAATCTTGATTTTTTTTCTCAATGCACTAAAGCTGGTGATAAAGGGGAGGAAAAGAACCCAAGTTTATAGAAAACTGCTACACAACAGGCCATTTTAGGCAGTTTGTTTGAGATAACAGTTCAGATGGGATTTGGTGTGGTGCATATTATTAT